>NW_017670657.1:99307-134199 GCF_001879085.1 Nicotiana attenuata | reverse complement strand
AGGAGATGTACACAAGGTTCACAACACTAACAAATGAACTTAAATCTCTTGGGAGAATTATCCTTGAAGAAGACAAGGTTGAGAAAATCTTGACAAGAGTCTTACTAGTGACTTGGGAAAGCAAAATCACTGCTATTCAGGAATCAAAGAACATTGCTACCCTCAAGCTGGATGAACTTATTGGAAACCTTACTGCCTATGAACTGAGAAGGCAAACCATGAAAATGGATGCACCCAAGAAGGAAAAGGGTCTGGCTCTCAGAATAGCTGAAGGTTCAGATCTGGAGGATGATGAAATGACCATGATCACAAGAGATTTCAAAAAGTACCTGATGAGAGGAAAGGGTTCTTCAAGAGGTACAACCTTCAACAAACCAAGGGTTCCTGAGAAACAGACCAACGAGGGTTGCTATAAATGTGGTAAGGCTGATCACATGATCAGGAACTGTCCTTAATGGGAAATTGAGTGGAAGAAGGAAAGGGCTGAACGAAGGAACAGGAAGAAGGAACAGGTTCAACCCAAAAGGAACAAAGGATCAACAAAGGCTATGGTTGCTGCTTGGGGAGAAACATCAGATGAGGACTCAGAAGATGAAGCTGGAGATGAACAAGCACTTATGGCCATCGGAGAATCAGATGATGAACAAGAGGTAAGTGTCCTTCATCTCAAAGACAAGATTAAATTCCTGTCTAAAGAAAGATTGTCTGAGCTATTGCTAGACTTCATTGATGAGTCTGAGATAATTAACAATGAGAAGGAAGATCTGTCTAGGGAATGTGTGATCCTAAAAGCCAAGTGCAAAAATCTAGAATCTAGGGCTAATGATTGTGATAGTAAAAATACTGAGTTGAAGAACCAGGTTCTTGAACTTGACACCAGTGTCCTAGAACTTAGGTCTGAGAACTTAAAACTAAAACTAGGAATAGGTAAGAAGAAAGCTCATCACACTCATCTCACCCTAGAAGAAAACTTAAGAAAAATGAAGGATGAGTTGTACAGGAAGGATGAGCAGATAAAAGTCTTAAAAGAAGATCTAGGGAAGGTAAACATGAACTAGACAGAACTTGGAAATGGAACAAGGCTTCTGATGCACTTTCCTGGCTACAATAACATCATAGTAGCAACAAAAGAGGACTTGGCTATGGGACTCAAGCACCTAAGTGGGATCCTAAAAGCAAGTACCTCACTCTTCCCGAGAACAAAATCTGCACACACTGTGGGAAGACTGGCCATTACAAATATGAATGTAATGCAAAAGAAAAGTCTAGTCAAAAGAACAAAGCTTTTGTTCAAGAGAAAAATAGGCTGCCTGGGTGGGCTAAAAGGAACTTGATTTACCCTTTTTCCTATAGAAAGGGACCCAAACTAGTTTGGGTTCCTAAGACTAACCCTTGATTTCTTCTTGCAGGTCCAAGTGAAGGGAAGTAGCCAAATATGGTACATGGATAGTGGCTGCTCCAAACATATGACTGGAAGTAAGAACCGGTTCCTTTCACTTGAGGACTTAAAGGGAGGTAATGTCTCCTTTGGAAATGGGAAGAAAGGTGAGATTATTGGGGTTGGAAAGGTAGGTAAGATAGACTCACACTCCATTGAGAATGTCTACTTGATAGATGGCTTGAAATACAGCCTGATCAGTGTGTCACAACTGTGTGACAGAGGTAACCTTGTAGCATTCACCTCTACCAAATGCTTTGTGATTAACCTTACCACTGACAAGATTGTTTTGCAGGGAAAAAGAGTTAATAATATTTACATTGTAGATTTGTCTACTCTTTCAAAAAATAAACTCACCTGCCTAAGTGTGTTGGATATTGATCCCCTCCTGTGGCATAAATGACTTGGTCATGCTAGTTTGAATCAGCTAAACAAATTAGTCTCCAAGGACTTGGTGATAGGGCTACCTAACATCAAGTTCAAGGAAGACAAAGTTTGTGAGGATTGTGCAAGGGGGAAGCAGGTAAGATCATCCTTCAAAAACAAGAAAATGGTAAGCACAACCAAGACGTTGGAACTGGTCCATATGGATCTTTGTGGTCCAATGAGAACCTTGAGCAGAGGTGGAAAGAAATATGTAATGGTACTTGTTGATGATTATTCTAGATTTACCTGGGTACTATTTTTAATATCTAAAGATGAAGCATTTGACATGTTTACTGCTTTTGTTAGAAAAACTCAGAAACAACTAGGTAATCAACTTACATCCATTAGGTCTGATCGTGGAACTGAATTAGAAAATGCTAAGTTTGTTGAATTCTGTGATGAGCATGGTATAGATCATAACTTCTCTGCCCCTAGGACTCCTCAACAAAATGGAGTAGTTGAAAGAAAGAACAGGACTCTTGAAGACATGGCTAGGACTATGCTTCTTTCTAGTAAACTACCCCACACGTTCTGTGCAGAGGCTGTAAACACTGCTTGTTACATTATAAATAGATGCATGCCTATAACTCTTGTAGAGAAGACTCCCTATGAGTTACTTAAAGGGAGAAAACCAAATATATCCCATCTTAGGGCATTTGGATGCAAGTGCTTTGTGCACAATAATGGAAAAGACTACCTAGGTAAGTTTGAACCTAGATGTGACGAGGGAGTATTGTTGGTATATTCTTCACATAGCAAAGCATATAAAGTGTTCAATAAAAGAACTTTGTGTGTAGAAGAAAGTGTGCATGTAGTGTTTGATGAAACTAACATTCTTTCTGAGAGACAGGAACATGAAGATGAAGCCATTGGACTGGTAAAGGATTTGACTGATGTCTCAGCACATGTTAAAGTGGCACCAAAAGAAGGAACAGGTGATGGAACAGGTTCTTCCATCCAGGGCAACCTGACAGGGGGAACTAATCAAAGAGGAATTGAAACTAATCCCCTAAAAGAACCTCTTCATGACCCTGTTCCTCAGCAACAGAACATGGAAGAAACATCTAGCAGAAATCAGTTGGTTGTGAAACCTCACAAGTATCAAAGTTCTCATCCTATTGAGAACATAATCACTTATCCAACATCTGGAGTCAAAACTAGATCACAATTAAAGAATCTGTGTGCTTTTGATGCCTTCCTATCTCTTATTGAACCTGAAAATGTTGTTGAGGCTTTGTAGGATGCAGATTGGGTGAATGCAATGCAAGATGAACTCAATCAGTTCGAGATAAGTCAAGTTTGGCACCTGGTCCCAAGACCCAAGGACAGATCAGTTATTGGCACAAAATGGATCTTCAGAAACAAACTTGATGAAGATGGAACAGTTACAAGAACAAGGCAAGACTGGTGGTCCAAGGCTACAGCCAAGAGGAAGGTATAGATTATGATAAGAGTTTTGCTCCAGTTGCAAGACTAGAAGCAATAAGACTCCTCATAGCATTTGCAACACACATGGAATTCACTCTCCATCAGATAGATGTCAAAAGTGCCTTCCCGAATGGCTACCTGAAAGAAGAAATGTTTGTGAAACAGCCTCCAGGGTTTGAGAGCAAGGAATGTCCTGAGCATGTGTACAAATTAGACAAGGCTCTCTATGGACCCAAGCAGGCTCCCAGAGCATGGTATGAACGACTATCCAAATTTCTGCTTGAGCATGGCTACAAAAGAGGTAAGATTAACAGTACCCTATTCTTAAGGGAAAAAGGTAAGGATCTCCTTATGGTACAAATTTATGTTGATGACATAATCTTTGGTGCCACCACTGATAAACTAAGTAAGGATTTTGCAAAATTAATGGGGAGTGAGTTTGAAATGAGTATGATGGGTGAGCTTAACTTTTTCTTAGGCTTACAGATCAAACAAAGCCCAAATGGGACCATGATCCATCAGCAGAAGTATGCAAAAGAGCTGATCAAAAAGTTTAANAAATCAACTGGCCTGCCTTCATTATCAAGCTGCTACGACAGGGTCATAAATGGCTCCAAGGCTCATGCTACTCCATATGGCTTTATTCTAACCACAGTTCTGGACAGGCTCAATGTGCCTCTGAAGAAATGGGAAATGGCCTCGAGCAAGGAACACTTTGGCATCAACACTCTTCTTGCTTGTGACTATCCAGTCAATGCCATCCCAAATGAACCTGGTTCATCCCAGAAGACACCCATCAACAACAAAGTTAGGGCTCTGGTTCTGGAATGTGCAGCCAAGGATGCTGAAATAGCTAGGCTCAAGGCTCGTGTGGTTGAAGTGGAAACTGAGAGGGATGGTCTCAAATATGAGCTTGACAAAGAAAAGGAGAAGAATGATGGAATTCTTCAGAACATGCTGAATCTTCTCCAAACCCAAACCCAACCCTCCAGTTCCTCCAAGCCTTAGGACTCCTAGCTCTTGTTTCCTGAACATGCCTAGTACCTCAGTGACCCAGATTAGGGATTTTTCTATCTTTTTGTTTTTTCTCATGGTTTGAATGTTTTTCTTTCTTTTTGTGGATTGTAGGTGGCAACACATCTCTATCAATGATAACTACTGTTTTTCTCTTGTTCAATGATTAATTTGTCCTTGATAGTTTAAATATGTTTGTTTGATTACTGATGATTGCACCATGATTGCACTTGCAGTTGCCCCAGTGGCCATGAGTACTTATTAAAATCTGGAAATTTCACTTTCTATGCAACTTTTCGGTGATGCCAAAAGGGGGAAGAGACATTGTGCTTTACACATTCTGAAATAAGTGATATTTATAACCTAATTAACCTGGTCCTTGATGATAAGTGAATTTTCTAAAGTTAGTATTGATGGTTAAGCTGAGTTCTTACAGGTTCCAAATTAGTAAAAAGCATAGAGTTTGTCATCATCAAAAAGGGGGAATTTGTTGGCCCAAGAACAGGTGAAGTTTTGAAGATTGACAAAAGAACTCAGTCATGGACCAGGTCCATCTTGTGTAGCACAGTCATGATCAATCTATACATGTGAGATGTACGTGAAGGAGATAAGGTCTACTGATCAAGCAGTAATATCTCCTGATCTGATCGAAAAAGTTGTATATTAGATAAGGGGAGAAAGTCTCCTTATATGAAGAGAACACAATCCAGGATGAAGATAATGTTAGAGTTTGAGATCATCATGAACTCTTCTACGATAGAAGAGCAGCAACTGAGTCCCAATCAAACTCTGATTACTAACCTATTAAATAACAGTATTGTTCTCTTTTACAGGTATTGCACATACGCAGAAGTTAAACTAAATTGAGAGCAAAAGAGCAAGGCGATTTTGCAAGCAATTTATGTGTGATTTGAGTGTGCACTCCTGAAGCTACTTGAACGAGATAGAAGAACCAGTTACATTGTGTCTATCTTTTATTCTAGTTCAATTGTAGTAGGTGATTTAATTTTGTACCTTTCAGCTTTCATAGAAGCAATTGTATTAGGTACCTAGAGTATTCAAGTTATAGCTAACTTGAAGTTGTCGCAATAGTTGAGGCTGTGTGCCACAACGGGATTAGAGTGAATCCTTAGGTTTACAAAGAGTTTTTGTAAATGCTGTTTTAGCTCAGTGATTTTAGTGGAAGTTTGGGAAAATCCTACTGAGTAGTAAGTTGTTGTTTTTTTCACCTTTTGAGCCAGGTATTTTCCATGTAAAAATCTCTGTGTTCTTTATTTTCAGTATTTATTATTCTGCAAATAGTAGTAATTGGAGCACCTAGAAGAACCAGGTTCTTCTATAGTTCAGTTAAGCGAAAATTGGGTACCACACAAATCACCCCCCCTCTTGTGTGGTATTGACGCTTAAAACATCAACACTAATTGGTGCATGTCTCTTTATGAGCGGAATTGGTGCAAGTTGTATCTATATGTATTAATTGGTTAATCATGTTTACTAGCTTTAACCTTGTTGTGCAGCTTTGTTATTGCTATCTATTATTCTATGAATGACTCCTTGGATATTTCTCTGTATTGTACATGTTATTGAGCTGCACAAATTATGGAAAATGAGTGTCTATTGGCTTAAAAACCTCGTCAATAGTTCATCGAAGTTAGTCAAGATACTTATTGAGTACATGGGATCGGTTGTACTCATACTATACTTCTGTATCTTTTGTGAAGATCTTGGAGCGGAGCTGTTGTGGATGGCGAAGGTTGGCAGAGTTGTAGATGCATTCCTAATTCGAGCTACTATTTGTTCAGGGTAGTTTAGGATTTTATTTCTGTTTATGTAAACTTCAAACATATGTTATATTTATTCTTCATAAAAGCTTTACAAATCTTATCATAGTGGCTTATGACTTGTACAACCAGTCCTGTGGATAGTTGTATTGAATTCTTTTGCAGTCTTTATTATTAGTATTATTGACTTCCCATTAGAGTTGTAACTTATGTTGTTGTCTTACCTAGCGGGTTGGGTTAGGTGCTATCCTAACATGGTGGGATTTTGGACCATGAAAAGTTGGTATTAGAGCTTTAGGTTGATAGGTTTTATGAGTCCCGAGCAAATGTCTGGTAAAGTTGTGGATCGGTATGATGAAGTTCATACTTATCTTCGAGAGGCTACAGGGCAAATTGGAATTGAAGTTGTGTACAAAAAGTTATGGGGTTATACTATAGGCTTCCCGAGAAGGTCTCTAATACACAGGGATGACTGTGAAAGCTTATCAAACCATTTGTAATTTGGAGTTGTGTGCAAAACGTTATGACCGTTATACTGGAGGCTGTCCGGAAGAGCTGGGAACTGTTCATCGCGATCGCGAGGCATCGACCGTGATCGCGAAGAGTAAATTTTGGACTGGAAAAATTGTTCTCCGCGATCGCGAAGCATTTTCCGTGATCACGAAGAGTAAATACCTGGGCAGAATGTTTTAAAACACGTCAGTCGTGATTTTGGGGCTCATTTACTCCATTGTTGATATTTTTGAGACCTTTTTGAAGGAAATTGAACAGAGATTCAAGGAGAATCGATTGGAGGTAAGATATTTGAACTTAAAACACGATTATATTGTGAAATTGGTCTAGAAATTCATGGAAATTAAGCCTAAAATTGATGAACTAGGGATTGAGTTTTTGATATTTCAAATTGGGATTTGATGGGTCATTTGAGCTCGGATTTGAGAGTTCTTAGTATGTATGAACTCGTGAGAAGATGAGGAATCCATTAATGTTAAATTTTCTGATTTTTCGAGAAGTGGGCCCGGGGCTCGGGTTTTGCTAGTTTCGAGATTTTTGCTATTTTTCAATTATTTTCGATTAGGTATTGTTCCCTTAGCATATGGTGATGTATTCGCTCTGATTTTGGTTAGATTCGACGCGCGTGGAGGCCGAGTTGAGGGACAAAGGCGTCGCGAGCTAGAGATTTCATCTGTTCGAGGTGAGTGATGATTGTAAATGATAGTCTGAGGGTTTGAAACCCCGGATGTGCACATCATAGTGCTGTATTGAGGTGACTTGCACGCCGGATAGCGAGCGTGGGGTAGAGCACCGTTGGGGATTGTGACTTGGTCCGTCCCGATTGATGAAACTACTACGTATTTGACTGAAACTAGTTGTTATCATCATAATTTGGGCTGATTGCCATGCTTGGGCTTCGTGCCAACTATGTGAATCCTTCAGGGATTGATATCACTGTTTTCGCATTACTTTGCATATTATTTGATCTCGGTCCAGGGTCTTAATATTGTTTTGCAAACTCAGCCATTTTTCTAAGATTTGAAAACTTAAACAATATTTTATCGACGTTTTGAGCTGAGAACCATTATTTTAATATTGCCCAAGTGGCTTATGTACATTTCTGGACTGAGCATGGATCGAGCTGCGCGCCGCAGCAGTGTTATAGTGATTTCTGGTTATATGGATGGCTCGGGCTGCACGCCGCAGCGGTATTGTATTGATATTGAGGCCGAGGGCCTGGTTGGTGCCACGAGATGGCTTGATTATTTGCGCTTGGGCTGTAGGAGCCCCTCCGGAGTCTGTACACACCCCCAGTTTGCTATTTCTTGCACTGTTTACCTGGTACCCTGGTGTTATTGTTTAATGGAGTGCTGTGCCCGAGGGGCTGACTTATGTGTTGTCTTGCACTATCTGTTTCGCATTCATTTGATTAACTGTTGGAAAAAGACATTTTCGAAAGAGGTTTCTAAACTGAGCCCAGATATTTCTAAAGATTATACGGTTTCACTGTTTTCTCAAAGGGTTACACTGTTCTATATAGCATTATGGCTTGCTTTACGTGGTTTCTTGCTGCTCGGTTATTATTTACCTTTATTACTCACTGAGTTGGAGTACTCACTTTACTCCCTGCACCTCGCATGCAGATGCAGGTATTGGTTTACCCGGTAGCGGGTTTGAGCTGGTTGAGGATTTGATATCGTAGCCGAGCAAGGTGACCGCCAGCGTTTGCGGCACCGGATTTCTTCCTTTTGATTCCAGAGTGTATTCTATGTATTACAGGCTTTGTAGTTGTATCAAAGATCCTTCTAGATGCTCGTGACTTGTGACACCCCGATTTCGGGATGGGTTCTCTGTTTTTATCACGTTTATTCCGCAATATGATTTCATTATCTATGATTCAGACTTAATCATGCTAAGTAACTGTTAAAAGAGGCGTTGTTGTTCTGTTGGCTGGCCTTGTCTTCACGAGAGGCGCCATCACGAACGGGTTTTGGGGAATTGGGTCGTGACAAATAGGATAAGCTTGCCATGTTTGGCAAAAGAAAGATTTTAAAGGGTAGACTGCTGAAAGACCTGGTGGAACCAGGAATGATGAGATTGGTGGATGTTTTAGCTGCTCAGGGATGGAAGGACATGGTCCTTCAGATGGATGGTAGGCTAACCAGAACTGAGCTAATTGAATTTATGGAAAATGCTACGATTAAGGAAGGCATCGTTAGTAGCCTGGTGAAAGGAGTGCAAGTGCACTTTGATGCAAAGAAACTGGGAGAGATCCTGGACATACCCTCTGAAGGGTTTGATGACTATACAAGGCAAAGGTGGCCCTGCCTGGGCTCCCTCCCTACTGCTCTTGCAATCACCAGGAGGTTTTGTGATTCAGAAGATGTGAATGAAGCCAGGGCTGTGCAGAAAGTGAAATGAGGCCTGAGCACAAGGTCTTGTTTGAATTTGTCAACAAGTGTTTATTGCCCAAATACGAGAGAAGGCACATTGCTAATTGCATGGATCTAGTTCTTATGGAGTGCCTGGAGAGAAGAAAGAAAATCAACTGGCCTGCCTTCATTATCAAGCTGCTTGACAGGGTCATAAATGGCTCCAAGGCTCATGTTACTCCCTATGGCTTTATTCTAACCACAGTTCTGGACAGGCTCAATGTGCCTCTGAAGAAATGGGAAATGGCCTCGAGCAAGGATCACTTTGGCATCAATACTCTTCTTGCTTGTGACTATGTAGTCAATGCCATCCCAAATGAACCGGGTTCATCCCAGAAGACACCCATCAACAGCAAAGTTAGGGCTCTGGTTCAGGAATGTGCAGCCAAGGATGCTGAAATAGCTAGGCTCAAGGCTCGTGTGATTGAAGTGAAATCTGAGAGGGATGGTCTCAGAAGTGAGCTTGCCAAAGAAAAGGAGAAGAATGATGGAATTATTTATAACATGCTGAATCTTCTCCAAACCCAAACCCAACCCTCTAGTTCCTCCAAGCCTTAGGACTCCTAGCTTTTCTCTCCTGAACTTGTTTGGTACCTCAGTGACCCAGATTATCTATCTTTTGTTTTTGCTCATGGTTTGGATGTTTTTCTTTCTTTTTGTGGATTGTTGGTGGCAACATATCTCTGTCAATGATAACTACTGTCTTGCTCTTGTTTAATGATTAATCTGTCCTTGATAGTTTAAATATGTTGGCTTGATTACTGATGATTGCACCATGATTGCACTTGCAGTTGCCCCAGTGGCCATGAGTACTTATTAAAATTTGGGAATCACACTTTGTATGCAACTTTTAGATGATGCCAAAAGGGGGTAGAGACATTGTGCTTTACACATTCTGAAATAAGTGATATTTATAACCTAATTAACCTGGTCCTTGATGATAAGTGAATTTTCTAAAGTTAGTATTGATGGTTAAGCTGAGTTCTTACAGGTTCCAAATTAGTAAAAAGCACAGAGTTTGTCATCATCAAAACGGGGGAATTTGTTGGCCCAAGAACAGGTGAAGTTTTGAAGATTGACAAAAGAACTCAGTCATGGACCAGGTCCATCTTGTGAAGCACAGTCATGATCAACCTATACATGTGAGATGCACGTGAAGGAGATAAGACCTACTGATCAAGCAGCAATATCTTCTGATCTAATTGAAAAGGTTGCATATTAGATAAGGGGAGAAAGTCTCCTTATATGGAGAGAACACAATCTAGGATGAAGATAGTGTTAGAGTTTGAGATCATCATGAACTCTTCCACGATAGAAGAGCAGCAATTGAGTCCCAATCGAACTCTGATTACTAACCTATTAAATGTCAGTGTTGTTCTCTTTTACAGGTTATGCACATACGCAGAAGTTAAACTAAATTGAGAGCAAAAGAGCAAGGCGATTTTGCAAGCAATTTATGTGTGATTTGAGTGTGCACTCCTGAAGCTACTTGAACGAGATAGAAGAACCAGTTCCATTGTGTCTATCTTTTATTCTAGTTCAATTGTAGTAGGTGTTTTAATATTGTACCTTTCAGCTTTCATAGAAGCAATTGTATCAGGTACCTAGAGTGTTCAAGTTATAGCTAACTTGAAGTAGTCGTAACAGTTGAGGCTATGTGCCACAATGGGATTAGAGTTAATCCTTAGGTTTACAAAGGGTTTTTGTAAATGCTGTTTTGGCTCAGTGATATTAGTGGAAGTTTGAGGAAAATCCTACTGAGTAGTAGGTCATAGTTTTTTCACCTTTTGAGCCAGGTGTTTTCCACGTAAAAATCTCTGTGTTCTTTATTTTCTGTATTTAGTATTCTGCAAACAGTAGTAGTTCGAACACCTAGAAGAACCAGGTTCTTCTATAGTTCAGATAAGCGAAAATTTGGGTACCACACAAATGACCTCCCTCTTGTGTGGTATTGACGCTTAAAACATCAGACATATTTATAAAATTATGCTAAGTAATTGTTATAGCATTACATATTATAGGGTGGTGCTTGGATATATAGTTCCCCTTAAACATCACCATCTAATATAGTAGCATTGCATAGGGTGAACGTTTTATAACAATTTGATAGGACAGGTACCTAAAATGTTAATTGATAAACAAAATGATATGAGGCTCACGGTTCTTTAATTTCATATTTCAAGTAATGTATACAAACACCTCAATTAATCTGCTAGTCTGCTACTGTTCTTTGTATCACACTTTTGAGCATAATATGAATAAAAGAAAATAAAAGAATTTTCGAGAAAAACTAAAAAGCGAGCAGTTTACTGAAGGATGTTTGTTTATAAATAGAGCTGAAGGATGTTTGCATATTATATTCCCATTATTTTTGTGTAAATATCATGCCCGGGAAGTCTTTTATCATCTGTCTCTTTGTATCGCACATTGAGCATAATTAATATCAATAAACGAACTTTGAGTAAATCAAAAGTAAAGATTAAAAAGCAGTCGATCTAAAGGATGTCTTTTTAAAAAGAAAGGCAAAAATACATACTTTACCCATCAACTTTGTCCCCAAATCTCTCTTACACATTTGTTAAACACAGGAATAATATTACACGCCAAAACTTTTAAAGTGTGTCAATTACACACCACTTTGGTGTTTGACCACATCTGCTTAAAGATTTTTCTTACACGCGCCAATCAACATTTGACACGTGTCAAATCGAGAGAGAAAAAGAAAGAAAACTAAAAAAAAAACCTCTACACCCCCCCAACCCCAACCTCTCACTCTCATCTTCCCAAAGAAAGACGAAGAAACCCCCCTCCCCCTCTCATCTTCCCAACCCCATCATCTTCTCCACCACCACCATACTACCACCAACCCTTCCACCACAAGAACCTTCTTCCCTAACTACAAATTCAATTCTTTGCCGATTTTTAACAAGTTTTAACAACATCCATCACAAATCCTTATGCAAATTTTAAATTCAAGCTCAAACCAAAGCTTCAAATTTGTTAATGGTGTTTTCTAAAATTTGTCAAAATTAATTACATAAGTAAATTTTTACTCAACATACGAATTCAAACTAATTTTCTAGGTCATGGAACATCAAAATAAACAAGACCCAACTAAATTTTCAAGCTTTCTCAACATGTCAATAATGGAGATTTTTACAAGACCCAGTAGCTCCTATTCTCTTCTTTATTGTTTTTCTAAGTCATGGGGGTTGGAGAGACGAAACATGAGGGGTAGATAAAACTAGGATGGGGGTTGGGGAAGAAGACGAATCGGGGGGGGGGGGGGGTAGGAAACGCTGGGGTTTGTGATTGTGGAAGAAGACATGGGTTATTTTTTTTTCTTTAATTTGAAAAGGAAATAGTTAAAAAAAAGAGAAAAATAAAATAAAACATTAATTTCTGGTGAATTTTTTATTTTTCACGCGCCTCTTTTATGTGTAATACACGTGTGTGACACATGGCAAAACAGGTGTGTAATTGACACACTTTTAAAAGTTTTGGTGTGCAATACTATTTTCGTATTTAACAAGTGTGTAAGAGGGATTTGAGTACAAGGTGAATGGGTAAAGTATGTATTTTGCCAAAAAAAAAAAGAAACATGCATCCAAATGCATGGAAATTTAGGGAATCTAAAATAAGTCATCGCGTAGAATAAACTTGAAATTTGCACTTAAGTATAAGACATGTCATTCTTTAATTCATAAAAAATGATTGCACGAGAGTATTGTCAAACCAGTAAAAACAAGATCAGAAATTGAGGTTCATCAATGGAGGTTGAAGGTTTTCTGAAAAATTCTTCATGGCAGAAACATAAGGAGAGAGATATGATAAAAATAAGCGGCCAACCTTTAACAGTTGTGGCCTCCTTGTATTTATAATCTGTCCATACAAATGTAAAGAATGGATAACTACTAAAATAACCACTACGCTATGTTGACAAAGAATAAGGCTAACTAGTACAAAAGACTACAAAGGGCTAAGCATAAAATAAATATCTGGGCCAGCTTAAGTATGCTACTTTGGACCTGAAGTAGTGCAAGCTGGAGGCCCAACACCCCCCTTCAAGTTGGAGGGTGAAACAACCTTGAACTTGCCAAGAAAGAAGTGATGGAGGACACCAATTAGAGGCATGGTGAAGACATCTGCCAGCTGCTCAGAGGTGGGAACATGGGACAGTTGGATCAACCCTTCAGTCAACTTACTCCGGATGAAGTGACAGTCCACTTCAATATGTTTAGTGCGCTCGTGGAAGACAAAATTTTTGGCAATGTGAATGGTTGCCATATTGTCACAAAAAACAGAAATAGGGAAAGAAACATCAATAGTAAGATCATGCAACAACCTGGACAGCCAAACCAATTCAGCAACAGTCTTACTAACAGCCCTATACTCACTTCAGCAGAAGAAAGAGAAATCACAGGCTGTTTCTTCGATTTCCAGCGAACAAGGCTATCACCCAAGAAAATACAAAAACCAGAAACAGATTTGCGAGTGTCAGGGCAAGCAACCCAATCACTGTCAGAATAAGCCTTGATAGAGAAATCAACAGAGTTAGGGTACAAAAGGACAAGGTCAGGAGTACCCTTGAGGTACCTTAGCAAATGAAGAGCAACAATCATGTGAGGAACCCTGGGAGTCTGCATAAACTGGCTCATATGTTGCACACTAAAGCAAATATCGGGCCGGGTGTGAGACAAGAACAATAGCTTCCCCACAATGCTTCTGTACTTCTTAGGACTAGGAAGGATATCCCCAACATCAGCCTTAAGCTTCTGATTCAAATCCATTGGGCTAACAACAGAATGAACATGCATGCAATCATACTCTTTGAGTAAATCAAAAGTGAACTTCCTCTGATTCAATACAACTCCATCAAGTAAGGCATTGACTTAATACCCAAAAAATAATGAAGAGAGCCCAAGTCTTTTATTTTAAACTCAAAATCTAGAAAGTGTTTCAAAGCTGAAATCTCATGTAAATCATCACCAGTAAGGATAATATCATCAACATAAACAACTAGGATGACAAGATGACCCGGAGACCCTTTGATAAAAAGAGAGTAATCATTGGGTGAAGATGAAATCCTTTAGAGTATAAAGCTTAAGACAATTTGGCATAACATTGCCTCGAAGCTTGTCTAAGATCATAAAGGGACTTTTTCAACTTGCAAGCCAAAAGAGCAGAAGAAGAAGGAGATGAAACAGAAAGGCGAGGAGGTAATTTTATATAGACCTCCTCATCCAACTCACCATGAAGAAATGCATTATTAACATCAAGCTGAAATAAAGACCAATTCTTCTTAATAGCAACAACAATCAAACACTTGAGAGTAGACATCTTCACTAAAGGAGAGAATGTCTCATTGAAATCCACCCCCTCAACCTGAGTGTCCCCTCTAATAACAAGTCTAGCCTTGTATCTTTCTACTTCACCATTAGCTTTGTATTTAATTTTATAGACCACTTGCAGCCAATAGGCGTCTTACCTAGGGGTAACTCAACTATATCCCAAGTGTTATTAGCTTCTAGGGCTTCAAACTCTTTTCTCATAGAATCCTGCCAAGATGGAATAGGGGCTGCCTGAGAATAAGTATATGGCTCAAATTCTACAGGTTGGACAGCAGAACAGGAAAGGGAATTAGGTAGTTTATAAAGATAGTCCTTTGGATAAGAGGGATGAGTATGTGTTCTGGTAGATTTTCTTAATGGTGCAATAGATGTGGCAGTAGAAGAAGTAGATGGAATAGAGTCAAATAGGGCATCAGTAATGTGAGGAGAAGATGAGAGACCAGAAGGTGAAGGTGAAGGTGAAGCATCAGGAGGTGAATGGTGGTTGTCAGAAGCATTAGGAAAAGATGGATCATCAGAAGGGAAAGGAACTGAAAGAGGACTAGAAGAAGTGGTAGCATCAGGAGGCATGGGAATTGATGATGAGGTGGTTGACAATGGGGACTCTGACACAACTGGAAGGAAAACATCTGAGGAGAAAGGGAAGAGTTGTTCATGAAAAATGACATCTCTAGATACAAAACACTGTTTTGACTGAAGGTTATACAACTTATAACCTTTCTTTGCAAAAGGATAGCCAAGAAAAACACATGGAATAGCTCTAGGTTTCAGTTTGTCTCTCTGAGGAATGGGAACAGTAGCAAAACAGAGGCAGTCAAAAGTTCTTAGGTGTGAATAGCTGGGTGTCTTGCCAAACAACAATTCATAAGGTGATTTATTTTGTAGTAGTCTAGAAGGGAGTCTATTAATGATATATGTGGCTGTGAGAAGGCAATCTCCCCAAAACCTGATTGGTACTTTGGATTGGAAAAGCAAAGCCCTGGAAGCTTCTAGGAGGGTTCTATGTTTCCTCTCCACTACACCATTTTGTTGAGGTGTATGTGGACAACTAGTTTGATGAATGATTCCATTTTCAGAAAAGAAGGAAACTGCAGCATTGCTATTTCCTAATTCTAGAGCATTATCAGATCTTATGCTTTGGATGGTGACATGAAATTGAGTTTGAACCATCAACACAAAAGCCTTCAGGAGGGGAAAGGCATTACTTTTGGACCCCATTAGATGAGTCCAAGTGCATCTAGAGAAATCATCAACAATGGTAAGGAAATATTTGGAGCCTGAATATGTAGAAGTGTGATTATGGTCCCCAAGTGTCAACATGAACAAGTTGAAAGGGCTTAGAACTATGAATAGAACTATCAGGAAATGACAATCTAGTTTGTCTAGCCATGGTACAAATAAGACATGGAAAAGACTGTGTAGAAGAAATATTAGAGGAAATTTAAGAAATATTTTCATCTTAATAAAAGGAACATGTGCAAGTCTATTATGCCAAACAATGTACATCTTATTCATAGCAGCTTTATTACAAGAGGGAGAAACAGTAGTTACAATACAAGGAAGATGGTCAGAAACATATGAAGATGATAAGTTGCTGCAGGCATTTGACACAGTAACTTGAGGTTGAGAAGGCTTTTCCCACACAAATTTGTACAGCCCACTGTCCAGTTTACCAAGATCTAGAGGCTTCTTCAGAGAAGGGCCCTGTATGAGACATGAAAGTCTAGTAAACTGAACTATACAATCAAATTGATTTGTGAGTTTGTACATAGATGAGATTATGCTTAAAGGAAGGTAGATAAAGGACATTGTGAAGAATTATAGACTCAGTCAAAATAAAGGAACCTGTGCAAGTAACTTTTACTTTATAACCATTTCGAAGGGACACTAGAAAAGGGATAGGTAAAGGTGTGATATTAATGAGATATTCTTTATTGGCAGTCATATGGTCAAAAGCACCAATCAACTATCCAAGTTAAGGAATCGGAATGGTTTAGTAAAGTAAAGTTGAAACTATATACTACATTCTTAGGCAATAGAGTACCAGCAAAATTGGCAGAACTCATGATATTTAGTTGAGGACCAGGATCAGAGACATGAGATTGTTGCAAAAGAGAGAGTAGTTGAGAGTATTGCTGCTTTGTCAGCCCAGGCACCATAGAAGCATTTTCAGCAACAGGCAGAATAGAAGTCTGATTGGAAAAGGTGCACTCTGAAGCAGAGAATTCAGAATCTGTCACCATATTAGCAGCTGCCTTTCTACCCTTAGTAAACTTGAAGTTAGTAAGAAAGCCATGAAGCTTGTAACACTTATCAGTTAAGTATCCAGGCTTCTTGCAATACTTGCAGAAGAGATTAGAGGCCCTGGACTGATTATCAAAATTCACTCTTTGAGTAAACTGTTTCTACTGCCCCTGGAATTGCATATTCAGCTGAGGTTGAGTAGTTTTATTAAGGGAATTCACATTAAAAGAGGCTGCTTCAGGGGTACATTGAGAAGGCGGGTTGACTTGTCTTTGCTTTTCATCTTGAAGAAGAATTTTATAGACATTATCGAGGGATAACAGAGGTTGCATCATCAACAGATTGCTTCTCACACCACCATAAACCTTATTCAATCCCGTGAGGAACTGATGGACCTTGTCCTCCTCTTTCTCCTTTGGGAGACCCTCTTTAGTTGCACAATTGCAAGAATTTGCATGAGTACTACACATTATTCCCAATTCATCCCAGATTCTCTTAAGTTTTATAAAATATGAAGCAATAGCAAGGGATCCCTGATAGGTAGAGGCAAGTTCCCTTTTTAGTTCAAAAACTTTAGTCCCATTTACACTACTATACCTATTATTTAATTGTTTCTATATACTTTCGGTTGTCTCAGATTATTGAACACTTTCAGCTATATCCGGAGATAATGAACTTGTTAACCAAGATATCACCATATTATTACAACGGTCCCATTGTTTATAATCAGGGAAAGTTGCAGCAGGTTTAGGACACGAACCATCTATAAATATTATTTTGTTCCTAGCAGACAATGACACTATCATACTACGCTTCCAACCTCCAAATCCACTCCCCGAAAATGGTACAGGAACCAGGGACACACCAGGCACATCAGATGACAGAAGAAATAGAGGGGATGTATGGTCATGAGTATACGCAGAAGAAGAAGTAGAACTAGTCATGGTTAGAGCAACTAAATTACCAACAAATACTGTAGACTGAAATCAAAATCCAACACATGCAAAAGATAGATACAAATACCAGCCTTCTTCGCAACCTGAAGAAGTAAGGCCTTGATATAGTAAATCAGCTTCAGCGAACCAATGAAAATGGAGGAAACCCTAGCTCCGAAAAATCGAGGAAAACCTTAGCTCGAACAAAACTCAAATTCCAGCGACCACACCGCAGAGATTCAGTATGATCTACCGTAAAATGGACTCAAACGTGAAGCAGCAAAGTGTTTTTGCCGGAAAATCACAAAAAATCACAAAGCTCCGACGAAGACAAATCTCGATGAAAATTGGATGAAAACGGACAGGGGTAACACCGTTCTACGTAGATAAGCAAGATCTAACGAACTCCTGCTCTGATACCATGTCAAACCAGTAAAAACAAGATCAGAAATTGAGGTTCATCAATGGAGGTAGAAGGTTTTCTGGAAAAAATTCTTCATGGCAGAAACATAAGGAGAGAGAGATGATGAAAATAACCGGCCAACCTTTAACAGTTGTGGCCTCCTTGTATTTATAATCTGTCCATACAAATGTAAAGAATGGCTAAATACTAAAATAACCACTATGCTATGTTGACAAAGAATAAGGCTAACTATTACAAAAGACTACAAAGGGCTAAGCATAAAATAAATATGTGGGCCAATTTAATTATGCTACTTTGGGCCTGAAGTAGTGCAAGCTGGAGGCCCAACAAGTATGTTAGAAATTTATACTTTAAATAATAAAGCAATATCTCGTCCATAATTTTAATACGCAACAATGAAAGGAAACCAGTTATTAATCAAGCGACCAGACAATTTAATTTAAAATACCGATTATGAAGAGAGGCTGACAGAATTCTATTATTCCAAAAGAATACAATTAGATTGATTGTGGCTAAGCATTATGTGTTCCTTCTAAGGAAATTTACGTTGTTGTATTCGCATCAATGCTCTTCGGAAGAGTAGACTAGGTGATAGATCCACGTCCACCCCTCCCTCACACCCAAATTAATGAGAGAGTTAAAAAACTTAAATTTCATGGAGAACTTCATATTTTGGAATATCTTATAAAAAAATTTATTCTTTAAGTAATACTCTAATACTGAATTCAATAATGCATCACGTATTTAAACTTGCAAATTTAAAAAAAATAAATTTTGTTAAATATTTTGTGTGATATAATTTTTTCACATTTATTCAAAGATTTATCAAATAATAAGAACAGAGAAATCGACAGTTCTAATCTTTTAGAAACTTGGGAGTGAAGGTTGGTCTATAACTCCTAAAAATATAAATCCTAAAATTTACTCATTTTAAACCAATAATATACTAACGTAATATATCAAAACCTACAAGCAATCAATGAATTAAATAACTGAAATGACGAAGACAAACAATTAATTAAAAAACGCAAAAAATTTGATGATAATCCTAAACTAATCTAAATAATGATATACATATTATTTGACTTTATAATACCAAAATACTCACGTATGGAACACCACGAATAACAATATTTGTTGATCTAAGAAGTCTCGTATAATGAGAAGATTTTAGTATCCGGTAGAGCCGTAGAGGTGTACAAAGGAAACGACAAACTGCATCAAAACGATAATTTGAGTCAAACCGAGAAAAAAAAAACTCAATTATGGTTCGGTTTGATTTGGTTTGGTGTTGAAAAAAAAACCCCGATCATAATTAGTTTGGTTTGATTTTAACTAAAAAAAAAAAATCAAATAGAAACCAAACTAATCCGACATTATATTTATAGAGGTTTTAAACGTATTTAATACATAAATATATTTATGTTACTAACCAATTAAATATTTATTTCTATTTCTTAAAATTTTTCATAGTTTTATCTTTTAAGGTATTATTTCAAGCTTGGACTTATAATTCTATGTTTGGAGCACAAATTCTATGTTTTATGCTATGAAGACTTTACAGGAAAAAACCTAAAAAAATCCGAAAATCCAAAAAATCGGAGAAATATCGAAATTAAAAATCCGACTTTTGTTGGTTTGGTTTGGTCTTTAGATTTAATAATCCGACACAATTGACTTGGTTTAGTAATTGTAAAGCCCGAACCAACCCGACATATGCACACTAGTATCAAATATTACTTAGAACATGCTTAATATTACATATTTTAAAAAATTAATTGAAAAGTTTAAATTTTAACATGGTTTACTTTGCACAGTTATTGATAATATTAATTTAAGTAAATTTTTCTAAATACATATAAATTCCTAAATATTAGGAGTTCCCATATTATTGATATAAGGAAAAAATTTATAGTCATAATTTTAGGTGATTTTAACTCCTCAATTTTTAGAAAAATAATGAAATTACTATTTTGTTCTATATATAGATTTCATGAAATTTTCAATATTTAGTTAATTGAATTGCGCATTAACCCTTTACATACGTAAAATTTTCTAGTCATATTAAATCATCATTTGGATTTTTCTTAAAAATTTCATTTAAAGCATATCACATATCGTGTAGAGGTCAATTCACAATAAATGAATGCTTAAAAAGCTTATATCACATGTCATGTAGGTCAATAAATGAGTTATAATTATCTTTTAATGGAAAGGTTATCAATAAATGAGTTATTACTCAAGAGGTGAAATTTTCTTGAATGAAGATCCGAAGAGGCTGATCAATGCCATACTATAAGAGTTCCTTTTAAAGAATTTTTTGATAGAGACAAAGATAGATTTATTAATTGTTTGTACCATTACACATAATAGGGTGGTCCTTCTTGGATATAGAGTTCCCCTTAAACATTAAAGTCTAATATAGCATTGCATAGGCTGACCTTTTTATAACATCAAAATCTAATTGTTGTTCTTCAATTTCATATTTCCAGTAATGTTAGAATAAGAGTGTCACATAGGCAGGTTGAGCCGATTTTGAGCGGATTAAAATGGGTTGACTCAATAATTGAATGGGTCATATTTGACCCGCCCAAAAATTACTTGGGCTAAGATGGGTTAGGTCAAGATGGACGAAAAAATTGCACGGGGTGCCCTATTTTGGCGCCCCTTTTTAACCTGTAGCCGCTTTGTCTTTCTGTTTGCACCCGTACACGTTATTTTGTTAAAAGCCATTTGAAAAGACCATTTTGCCCTTCCTTATTAAAAAGACTACTTTCTTTCCAAGTATTCGCTAGTCCTCTACTTTCTCTGTTTCTCTCTCTCCCGTTATTCGCGTTTTTTGAAGTTCTTCTCTGAAATCAAACGGTTTTCGTCGTTGGATTTTTCAACTGCTAGTCGTCATTGTTCCCACATTACGATTTAATCACAGGTACATTGCATTAACTTTCTGGGTTACAATTTAATTTCGGATTTTGGTTTTGATAGTCATGTATTTATGATAAAATATTTTCTTAGGGTTTAGTTTGATACGTGCATTAGTTTTACTTTTACGATTGTATTTTTAGGTTTTTTGAACGAGTGTTTATGTTGTTAATGAAAATTCTATAATTTCTTCTGTGATTAGACGTTCAAATTTTTAAAAATTTTGAGAGTTAAACAGATGATACTATAGTTCAATGATATCTTAGATATGAGCTGAAGTTTTTTTCATGTTTTGGCATTATTTTTGGATTTGAATTTGTGTTTTGTTTTTTGTAAAAAGTACAGCATTTTTTGGAAGTTCAGCCTTAGGAGTTGAAGTTTTTGTGCTTGTAACTGGTGAAGTTCTGCTTTAGGAGCTAAAGTTTTTGTGTTTGTAATTGGTGAAGTCTAGCTTTAGGAGCTGAAGTTTTTGTGTTTGTTACTGGTGAAGTCCATCTCTAGAGCTGAAGTTTTTGTTTTATACATGTCGATCTTCAGCTCTACAGCTAAAGTTTTTGTTTTATACCTGTCGAACTTTAGCTCTATAGCTAAATTTTTTATTTTATACCTGTCGAACTTCAGCTCTATAGCTGAAGTTTTTATTTTATACCTGTCGAACTTCAGCTCTATAGCTGAAGTTTTTGTTTTATACCTGTCGAACTTCAGCCTTCCTAGGTATTGAAGTTTTAACTGATCTTTTTGATAATGTCCTGATGTTATTTTTTGTATCTTTTACTTTTTTTGAACAGATGGCTCCTAAAGCACCTAAAGATCCTAATGCAGCTAAAAAAGACAAAGCCCCTAAAGCACCTAGACTACATGTAATACCCCAAGGTCCTTATGTCCTCCCTGCTCCACCTACAAAACCAGGACAAAGATATTATGAGTTTGGAGATTGGCTTAACTCTAAGGTTTACTGGAAGGGGAACCATGATTTGAAGACATTAATTGCAACTTTCTTGACTCCTACTCAACAGCATAAGCTTAATAATGGTACATTTAGATACATTATGGCTATGGAGAATTTCAAATGCAGCATGAAGTTGGTGCATTGTCTGTGTCTTTCTCGAATATTGACGAATGATCGAGACTCCATTAGTTTTAAGATTTTTGGGCATGATGTTTCCTTCACCCTTAAAGACTTTCACATTATGTGTGGTTTGCGGATCACAGCACACAATGTTGAAAGACCAATTAATCGAGAGAGCAATCTTTTGAAGCGGTATTTTGGTAAGTCCAAGGGTGTGACTTTGAAGGATATTCAAAGTTTTATGACTCGCGATGAAATTCCACCGAATGCTATGAATAATGTACACGTATGCGAGAGTGATGATGATGCAGTTAAGCTTATGGAAATTGTTGTTGTAGAGTCTATTCTGTTTGGAAAAAATACTGAGTTATGTGTGGTGGAAGAGTATGCACCTATTATTGAAGATGATAAGGTTTGCGCTGAATATCCTTGGGGTAATGTGGCTTATGAGAAGCTCATTTATTCCCTGAAATATGCCTTGGACAAGCAGAACAAATTCCATACAAGTGAGTATAAACTTGGTGGATTTCCATAGCTGTTATGTGTTTGGTTCTATGAGCGCTTCCCAGATATTCGGGAGAAGTATGTAAGAGAGGATGAGTATCTTGACAACCCTCAGGTCCCCAGGATGTTACGTTATGTATGCGTGGGAGAGCCTAAATTTCTCGAACTTTATTATATGTTCAAAACTCATGAAGTAAGTTACTTTTATTTTATTGTCTTGGTGTTAATATGCTGATGTATTAGTTTTTTTCTCCTCATAATATACTTTTTTGTATTAAACAGAGATATCGCGACTTTAGGGTATTTGATATAATTCCTACAGAAGAGGAATTGAATTCAATGCCTTTAATTGGGAAATTACCGTGCAACCGGATTCGTTCAAATGTAGTTAATGCAGTTCCTTCAACTGGTGAATCACCACGTACTCTGAGTCGATCAAAAGAATTGAATCGACCTCCTGTCATTGGTAAATCACCACCTACTATGAGTCGATCAAAAGAACCGCATCAAACTCATGTCATTGGTGAATCACCACCTACTCTGAGTCGATCAAAAGAACCGCATCAAACTCATGTCATTGGTGAATCACCACATAGTTGGAATCAACCAAAAGAACCGAATCCAACTCCTTTTATTGGCAAAGCATCTTGTACCAAGAGTCGTTCTACCTCATCTACATCTGACTTTGATGATAATGAATTACTTGAGACAATATGCTCTGTAAGTTTTGATCTGAAGTTTTTTGGGTTTGTTTTTGTAAAAGTACAACCTGTTTTTTGAGCTGAAGTTTTCTTCTATATCTGAATTTTTGTTGTGTATCTATTCTAGAGGTTAACGACGGAGGTTCAAAGGCATGCAGAAAAAGAAAGAAGCACGAACGTGAATGAAGTTTTTGATAAGTTTAAAAAGGAGGAGCGAACTGCTATTGTGGATGCGGTTTTTGTAGAAGTGAAGGTAAGCTAATTTATAGAGAAGTCTTTTTATTTGTGCTAATGTTATTCAGATTAATCATTGTTAGTAATTTTTTTCTAGGAATATTTCGATGAGAAGTTTTAACAGTTGTTTACTATTGTCAACAAATCAAATCGAATGGACGATGGCAATTTTAATTTGAGTAAGGATCGACAATATGACAGGATGAACGACTGTTACGAACATCCATCGGCTTTTGAAGGTGATGAACCTGTTCAAGTACAAGTTGAAGAGGAACGTTCCAGTGCTGATAGATTGAGCAGAGATGGAATATTGGAAGCACAGTTATCAACTGAGAATATTGGAAGCAAGCAAGGTGCAGATAATCAAGTTGTTGAGACTGAAGAACATACTGCTCATGATGCATTGCGTAAACTCGCAGATGATAATGCTACACATAATGAAGCGGCTGTTGAAGGCATTGAACATGTTCAACAACAAGGTGGAGAGGAACAATCCAGTGTTTGTATGCAGAGTAAAGGTGGAGAGAAAGGTGCAGATGATCAAGTTGTTGGCGCTGAAAAACATGCACCGTGTTGTGCTTTGGAAAGTGATATTGGAAAAGGCAATGGAGATCAAGCACCTGTTCATGAATATTTTGGGAAAGACGATCGATATGCAGGAGCACTAGCTATTTGCAAAGAACTTGGTGATACACAGGAAATTGTTACTACAGGCGTATTGGTCAAAACCTGACCATTCGACCATGGCGGTAATGACCCGTCCCAATTATCCTGCAGTGGCGGCTAATGAGCTCGACCCCGTCCGATCCGTACCAGTTGCGAAGCAAGAGTCAAGGTCGAGGCCCCTCCATGAGGGGAAATCACTCTCTCGACCTGGCCAAGATGAGGTGTGATGAGTACGAGACACCTTCGACTATAAATAGAGGGTAGAAGAGCCAAACAAAAGGGGTTGCTCTATCATTCTCTCTCATACAAAAACAAAAGACATCCTTCGCCTGGAAGGGCGAAAAAAAGAGAATATGTTAATGATAGCTTCCTAAACCTCTCCAACGGGAGGCAGGGCAGATTTCGATGATCAATAAAATCTCCCAAATGTTATACCTATTAAACCTTCCATTTTATCATTCTGTCTTTCGATCCGGTATTAATTGTGATTGACTATGATTTACCCTTTCAACTATATTGATTGATTTGCTCGAAAAGTGTTCAACAACTTTTAAGTCAAAGAATTTGGCGCCGTCTGTGGGGATTTCCTAGTGAAAACACTTAGTTCTTCCCGGATCAAAGCAAAAGAAATACCAAGAAGGCAACTCGATTCAAACCAGAATCAACAGAGGCGCGTCAAACAAAAAGATGGAGAAGCTCCCCCGCTTTGGTTCCCACTCATCCTCCATGCCGTGTCAGGCCGGAAACCAGCGCAAAAGCACCGCAAACGAGGAATCGAAAATCACCCTGAAGCAACCTGAATGCCACGATCAAGCAGACAATCGTAACACGGGCACCACATAAGACCTCCGATCAAAGTGTTATAGTTCGACCTCGCTCGAACTGGGACTCAGACTAAATGCCTTCGCCATCAAAGTGTTACAGTTCGACCTCGCTCGAACTGAGAATCAGGATAAATGCCTTCGCCATCAAAGTGTTACAGTTCGAACTCGCTCGAACTGGGATTCAAGCTAAGCGCCTTCGCCATCAAAGTGTTAGAGTTCAACCTCGCTCGAACTGGGACTCAGGCTAAATGCCTTTGCTATCAAAGTGTTAAAGTTCGACCTCGCTCGAGCTGAGACTCAGGCTAAATGCCTTCGCCATAAAAGTGTTACAGTTCGACCTCGCTCGAACTAGGATTCAGGCTAAGTGCCTTCGCCATCAAAGTATTACGGTTCGACCTCGCTCGAACTAAGACGACCGTTCATCGCCCGCAACTAGATCACAAACCGATAAAGATCACTTCATTGAAAGGCAAATAGCGAAAAAGAATTCTTTATTAATGGAATCAGAAATGCGGACCATCGCCTCTTACATCTGGTCCGAACCGGCCGAAAAAGATAAATGTACAAAGAAGAAAACAAGGAACAAACAAACGCCCATCGGCATAACCAAAGAAAACAGACCGACACAGACAACGAACCAGAATTATCTTTCACTCGGCGCCCATACCGCCATCGCCATCATCACCCCTATAAGGACCATCATCATCATCACCGCTTGCACCACCATCGGCTTCGGGCGTCGCCACATCATATCCACGGCTAGCTCGAGCTTCACGAGCTTTCTGGCGTGCCTCCTCGAAAGCTGCCTCAAACACGGTGCCCGCCTCTGACAAGTTCTTAAGAATGTCACGCTGAGCTTTGGTGTAGACCCAAAGCTCATGAGCCTGGCGGGGAACAGCAGCGCGGGACGGTCCAGCCAGGGCCCTCAGCCGCTGATTCTCCTCCTCCATGGCCGCAACCCGATCCGACAAATCCTGGGCCTCCTGATCAATCTCGCCGATTCGCTCCTCAAGCCTCGCTTCCCTGAGGGCCGCAGTAGTCCTCTCCGACTCTCGCTTGGATTCCTGAACACGAACTGCCGCCTCGAAGGCCGCCGCCCTCATCAAAACATCCCTCTCCACGTGCTCCAAATCGCGACCTTACCTTCCAAGGCAGCTAGCTTCACTCTCCATTCAGCGTCCACCTCCGCAACTCTGGCCCGGCTCTATTCCATCTCTAACTGTAGCTCTCGCACTTTACCCTGCAGATACTCGCACTCCGCGGCGACCCCTCTTCCTACCTCGAGCTCCTCGTCCTTGAGGCGGATTCGCTCTTCAAGCTCACTCCTGCTGCGGAGCACCTGCATTAGCTCACGGTCCTTTCTCTCCAACTCCTCACCCAATCCCGGTTGCGGCAATCATTTCTTCACCGCTCATGCAACTCACGATACCTATCGCGATAGCGACGGTATTTTCCCAACATCTGCAAAAAGATCCTCGACCGGACATTGGCCCTACGAATGTTCTCCACCTCCAACATGTACGTCTGCAAAACAAGAACAGTCAAACCAATGCCCACTCCGCAATAAAGGACAAATAAACTAAGGTCTGATATAACATACCCGTAAGCCCATCACAGCCACCTCATCCATCACTTCGACATCCTGAACACTCCTCAGGGACTCGTTCTCGGCCTCAGAACACAGTAGGCTGAATTGCTGCACCAAGTCGCCCCCTTGAACCAACAGGTTCATGTCAGTAGGAACTTCAACAAGGTGAGCCGACCCCTCTGCATTGACCACCGAATGAGTAATGCCCTCCTCGAACATCCGAACGTCATCGGGGTCCAAGTCGGACTCAGATTCGTACTCGTCGACCATAACATTCTTCCCCCTCTCCGCTGCCAACGGTGTGGTGCAACCTGCCGAGGATGATAGCGGCGCACTCAAGGTCGCAACGGCAGCATCAGGGGATCGATCCTCTACCAAAACGAGATGCCCTGCGACATCCGCGCGGGAACTCCCGAGCGGGCTGCAGCAGCAGCAGAGTCCTCCAGGCCCTGGCTAAAGGGAGCAGCGCCGACCATCCGCTCCCCTTCGGCGGTAGACGCTGCAGCAACACCTTCCTCCGGGCTCGCCGGGGGAGAATCCAAGTTGATCACTGTCGGGGGAGCCATCTCAAAACCAACTCTCCGCCTCTTCAACGGTCCCTCTTCCTCCCCGGTCGATGGCGACTCAGCTCGAGGACGGACAATACCAGATGGGCCCTCATCCTGAGATACAGTCTGGGTCGGATTGGTGAAGGCCACTGATTCCATGGACGCCGCCCTCGACGAAGGACGAGCCGTAGGTACCGTACTAATTTGAGCAGATGCAGCCGGTCGACGGAACGCCAACTGAGGGGCCCTGACTTTGCGAACCCTCCCTAATCACAGCAAACAAGGCTCGAAAAGTAAGAAATATACAAAAGAGAGGTCAGAAAGTAAGGAGGTTGTCTCACCTGTAAGGGGCCTACGTCCGAATTTCAGATGAAACGTCACCCACGTACGAACTCCCGCTGTATGGGGAAGGATGGCCTCAACCCATTCCCGAATCCCCTCCAAAGGAGGCGGCGGTACCTTCTCGGCTGTAAAACATCGAAATAAATCAATGTATGAAACACAAGGTATAACGAGGATGAGACCGAAACGAACTCTATCGGCCAAGGGCGGATACTTACGGGCGAAATTCCACACTACCAGAAATCCCGTCGGGTCAGCCACGAGATGCTCGGTCCGCACATAGAAAAAATTATCAAAGAAGCGGCGGTTGGTCCTATCATCCATCCTGACCACCAAGCCTTTCGACTCGCGAGGACGCGCATGGATCATAGTGTCGCGAATCCTTTGAGGAGCGAACAGGCTGAGCACGTGCCTCAGAGTAACCTCACGACCGGCCAGCTCCGCGTACTTGATGAACATATGGAAAAGCTTGTACAAGTAAGGAGAAATCTGGGCAGGGCACACCTCGTAATAACAATAGAAGTCGATCACCAACATCGGAAGCGGCAGTGTGTACCCCACGAGGAAGGGATAAGCATAGAACGAGCAGTACCCAGGACGGTCTATCTGGACCCTATCGTCTTTTGTAGCTGGTACTATCTCGACATAGCTGGGAATGCCCCATCGCTCCCTCAGCTCCTTTATCCCAACCTCCCCCATAAGGGGTTTAATATCTGCATGCTCCACGCCCCCATCGGTGCTGAAGTCTTCCACTGCCCTCCCCGAACGAAACAAAATTTAATCTACTGAAGGGACCTCTTCGCTCTCCATCGGATCTGAATCCCCGTCCGCCAGAGCATGATCCTCAGCCGCCAGCGGGATAGCCCAAAGATTATCGTGAGAAGAAGTTGCTGCCATTTTTAATCTAAGAGAAGAGGGGAGAACTATGTCGGAGAAATAGAAAGATTAAGAGAATGTTGCAAGAGAAGAGGCGAAAAAAAAGCTCAAATTCACCAGAAGAGAGATATCCTGAAAATCCTCTCGAAGACAGGCGAAGAAATGTGAGAGACAAATGGCAAGACTCAACCAATTTATAGGGCATGAATTCTCTGAGCACGAAAACCAACGGTCGCCATTAGGATCTGACCAGGCGTGAAACGATTCAGCTTCTCGGGAACATGCACCATTATGACTGTTTGCACGAAGCGACGCTTCCATTTATTAACCGTCGTTTCAGCTTCGAAACTGTCGCAACGGTACAGGGGTATCAGAGAGACCCCTCTAGTCCATTCCAAAGCTCAAGGTATGACCAAGGAATAATATGCAGATCGGACTCCCAATATGATTACATCGCAAAAAATGATCCGCCCGTCAAGGTCGGTAGGATATGACCCCGACGGACGGAGGGACTAACTGTATTGGTCAAAACCTGACCATTCGACCATGGCGGTAATGACCCTGTCCCAATTATCCTGCAGTGGCGGCTAATGAACTCGACCCCGTCCGATCCGTACCAGTTTCGAAGCAAGTGTCGAGGTCGAGGCCCCTCCATGAGGGGAAATCACTCCCTCGACCTGGCCGAGATGAGGTGTGATGAGTACGAGACACCTTCGACTATAAATAGAGGGTAGAAGAGCCAAACCAGGGGGGCTGCTCCATCATTCTCTCTCATACAAAAACAAAAGACATCCTTCGCCTGGAAGGGCGAAAAAAAGAGAATATGTTAATGATAGTTTCCTGAACCTCTCCAAGGGGAGGCAGGGCATATTTCGATGATCAATAAAATTCCCAAATGTTATACCTATTAAACCTTCCATTTTATTATTCTGTCTTTCGATCCGATATTAATTATGATTGACTATGATTTACCCTTTCAACTATATTGATTGATTTGCTCGAAAAGTGTTCAACAACTTTTGAGTCAAACAACAGGTACAAAGTGTGAAGTTTATAATATTTCAATTATATCTTAGATAGGAGCCAAAGTTTTGTTTCATGTGTTTGTGTTTTTTGTAAAAACTACAGCATGTTTTTTGGTGAATGTTTTGTAAAAACTTCAGCTATACAGCTGAAGTTTTTTTTATAACTGTCGAACTTCAGCTCTAGAGCTGATGTTTTTTTATAACTCTAGAGCTAAAGTTTTTTTTTTATAACTGTCGAACTTCAGTTCTAGAGCTGAAGTTATTTTTTGTAACTGTCGAAATTTTTGTTTGTGACTGGCTAACTTCAGCCTTCTAGAGTTGAAGTTTTAACTATTTTTTTTTATAATATCCGGTAGTGAAATTTTTACTACAGGTATAAATTATTTCTATGTTTTATATATAGAAAACTAGTTGATCTATTCCCCCTCTTTTATGAATATGCAGTGGAATTTGAAACTAGTTGTGGTTCAACTCAAAAACTCTCTGATGATGCTCAATTGAATGCAGGTAGAGTTGAGAAAAATCTTCCAGAAAATACTGCAATGGTCCTCGATGTTGGTTTAGAATTGAATGAAGCTGGAAATGCTGATATCAACCAAGGTATGCAGCCTAGGGAAACCACAGCGGAAGATAAACGTCAAGGTATTCTATAGATCATGAATTTATTATATTTGATCGGAGTATATTTTTTACAGTTTGAAATTTTACATACTTTGTTTTCTTTTTTTTAATGTTTTTGAATGATTTTTCAGAAAGACTCGAGGCAGCTCAAAAATAATTTGGTGAGCTTAAAGAGCAATATGAAAAAAGAGAAATACATATATTCACACCTGTTGCCTCACAGACAGGTGTAAGGTGTGTTGGTATTATTTTATAAAATTTAGTCAGTATTATTTGTTTATTTATTTATTTATTTTTTGCATGAAGATGCAGGATCTGTTGGAATGCAAACACCATCTGTGTCGCAACACTTTGACCAGGTAGTTATTTTCTGCAATTCGATTACAAGCTGTTTTTTTGCCTAATGTGTGTTCTCTATCAGTTTTATTTATGTTTATATTTGCCTTGCTTTTGCAGATCTCATCTGATGTATCAGAACTTCTTCCGAAACCTAAGAGAAGGAAGATTTCTAGTTCTCCTATGTGTGACACCAGTGATATCCCCAACTTCAATTTATGTTCATTTTCACTTGGTAGTACACAAGGGGCTGATTCACAAGGTAATTCTGCTGCTGTTGTTGTTCGTCAAGAGACACAAGAACGTTGTGAACAGCAGGGAGTTGGTTAAGCATCTGCCACTATGGATGTAGTTTTTCCCCCTGCTGATGAACAGCAGTAGTTAGTTGTGACGGAACAGCAGGTAGAGCAAGCAAAAGGAAAACCAGATAAAAAAGAGAAAAGGATTCGTATGGAGAGTATTTGGTTGAGATCTCCTTATGTTGTTCATAAAAAAAGCAAAGGGGTCAAGATTGGAAAGTAGGAAAGAATACAAGAAGGTGTCCCTACCATTATGTTAATCAAGACAGTAGATTGATGCCAAGATTTGAAGAGTGGTTGAAGATGGATGCCAGTGAATATGATTCCAATCCATTCAGATTAGCTCGAGTTGATATTACAAAATCATTCTTTACCGAGCTTATGGATCCTGACTCTGATCTTTCGGATGAAGTAAGTTATTAAGTTTGTTTTTTGAACTGTATTTCCCAAAAGTTCAGCTTATTTTTTATAGTAAAGTTTTTGCACTGTAATTTGGAAAACTTCAGCTATATTCATAGTAAACTGCTGAAGTTTTTTAGCTTATTTGCTAAAACTTCAAACTGAATATGCTTAAGTTCTTTTCATGCTGTTTGTAGTTGTGTAATGTGTTTTTTATAAACTTCATATTGGTAATTTCACATGTTAACATTTGTTGTTGTTCATTTGCAGCATATTGATGTGGGCATATATTACTTGCGAAAAAAATATTGCTATCACCTTCCACGTTATCCAAAAGCAAGATGTGCGGTAACAGATTTAGTTTTCGATCAGTATATGACTATTCTGGATGGTATTCATCCTTATGAAGAAAAGATGAAGATAATTAACAAAAGGAAGCAAAAGAGAATGGAGGATCAAAAAAATAGCAAATCAAAGAGAAAGAGGATATCCAAACAACAGCTTGAAGATGAATTAGAAGAAGAAGCAGTTATTCAGCCACTTACGGACTTTAGTTGGTATGAGGAAGAATCAACGAATGAAAAGGTGGCCAACTACGTAAAAGGGCTCGACCTTTCCTGTGGGATATCATGGACATCTGCCAAAAAAGTATTCTTTCCATTTCGACTTAAGCCAAGGACGGGCCAGAAATCTACGCACTACTTTTTTGGAATTCTGGACTTTGAAGATAAAATTATATCTGTGTATGATTCCATGGGCGATGGAACATATGATCGTGCGATTGAACATGTCAAAATTTATGCCCGGTTGATCCCACACTGTCTCAAATGTTTGAATTTTGGGGAACATAATAAATATTATGGGCAAAGTCCTATGGAAAGATTCAAAATTAAGTGGATGAACACCCCGCTACAAACTAACAGGTACATGTTACGCATATATTTTACCATGCATTTTATGTTTATTATTTTTTGCCCTTGTGTTAACTATTATTCAATTTCTGTTTCATGTGTTTTTTGCAGTGTTGATTGTGATATATTTGCTCTTAAGTTTATTGATTTGCGGTTGAACAGAGAAGATGTCTTCAATTTCGATCAAAGCCAGTCATTGACATTCAGGAGAGAATTGGCTGCCAATCTTTGGGCTCATGGAAAGTGGAAAAAAGATAGCGGCTATGAAACTCCTGAAGAACAACAAGGACATGATTATGGAGATTTTGAAGAGACTCTATGTGAATTTTTTGATTAGACGATTGGTTGAACATAATTTGTATTTTGTGAATATACATTAATTATTTTTTTAATTCACTTTTTGTGTTATACAAATATGTTTGAGTCTTTTATCATGAATTTTAAGTACATTTTTGTTTGAAAAAACTTAAGCATGAAGTAAATGACTTCTGCTTTTTAAGCTGAAGTTTTTGTTAAAAGTCATAACAAAACTATTGAATCCAATACGAAAACTTCAGCTTACATGCGCTGAAGTTTTTGGAAATATACTAAAAAACTTCAGCATATTTGGCCGAAGTTTTTTTGAAAATCCTTTAAGACAAAAACTATTGAATCCAACAACAAAACATCAGCTTATCAGGTACCGAAGTCTTTGGAAATATACTAAAAAACTTCAGCACCTTCGGCCAAAGTTTTTTGAAAAACCCTAAAGACAAAAACAACTGAATCCAACACAAAAACTTTAGCTTATCAGGTGCCGAAGTTTTTGGAAATATACTACAAAACTTCAGCACATTGGGCCGAAGGTTTTTGAAAAACCTTTAAGACAAAAACTACTAAATCGGGCACAAAAACTTCAGCTTATCAGGTGCTGAAGTTTTTGCAAATATACTAAAAAACTTCAGCACATTAGGCCGAAGTTCTTTGAAAAAGCTTTTAGACAAAAACTATTGAATCCAACACAAAACCTTCAGCTTATCAGGTGCTGAAGTTTTTTGAAATATACTAAAAAAACTTCAGCACATTGGGCCAAAGTTTTTTGAAAAAGTTTTAAGACAAAAACTTTAGCATGTTTTAGTATTTTTTAACTTGATACTTATCTTTTTTGCATTTTCTAGCTACTTTTTGTCATTTATCACCTATATCACCTACTTTTTGTTGCCTTATTTTTTAGTAATTTTTTTTATTGCATTTACCAACTACTAGCATTTACCACTCACTTGTTTCTCCAAATAATTATCTTGTTACATTCAATTTCTCTGAACAAAAAACAGTTAACAATCTCTTCAGCATTTATAGATATTAAATTGATAGGTGCACTCTTTGGCTATTAACAATCTCTTCACTTGAAAATTTCATAGTCATCCATAGACTTCTATCATATTTCTTTAAATTTGTATTCAAAGAAAAACAAGAAAATATTGGCTAAGACATGCTTATTGGGTGTAGCAGGGAGTTCGTGGGAAGCAAAAATAGTGAAGGAGAAGTCGAAATACTTCATATGTGAAAGAGAGTGGCCAGATCAAACACTCGAGCTCCAGGACAATTTGCTCTTTTTACTAGTTGATAAATCTAACTTTTAGGAAAAAGAGCAAATTTCCTGGGGCTCGAGTTTTTGATGTGGCCAGTCTCCGTCACATATGAAGTATTTTGCATTCTCCTTCACTATTTTTGCTTCCCACGAATTCCCAGATGCACACCAGTAAGCATGTCTTTGGCCAATATTTCTTGTTTTTTTCTTATGAAAGAAGACGGTAGTTGGTAAAAAAATTATAGTTCTAAACTTCGTCAACCTGTGTCTGACAGATAACGGTTTGGTGAAAGACATAAGAAAACCAAGAAGAGGAACTAGGACATGACTATGGAGAATATGAAGACACTCTGTGAATTTTTTAGAGAATAACATATAAACAAAGAACTAATTTTTTCTTTTTTTCCAAGGATGTAAGAGAAAACAAAATTGGATTTTGTGAATGTACATTGTTTTGTGTGAATTATGTGACTTGGATTGATTCAAATATGTTTGTGTCTTTTTTCATGAATTTCAAGTATATTTTTGTTGAAATTTCGCATGGTAAACTTGAGCATGAAGTAAATAACTTTTTCTTTTTAAGCTGAAGTTTTGGTTAAAAGTCATAACAAAAGTGTCAAATGTAGGACAAAACCTTCAGCTCATCTCTAATACACTAAACAACTTCAGGAGTTTCTGCGTATTATTTGAAAATTCTTTAAGACAAAAACAATCGAGTACAGGACAAAAACTTCAGCTTATCAACTGCTGAAGTTTTTACAGATGTACTAAATAACTTCAGCACATTGGGCCGAAGTTTTTTGAAAAAGCTTTAAGACAAAAACTATTCAATCTAACACAAAAACTTCAGCTTATCAAGGGCTGAAGTGTTTGGAAATATACTAAAAAACTTCAGCACATTGGGCCGAAGTTTTTTGAAAAAACTTTAAGACAAAAACTATTCAATCTAACACAAAAACTTCAGCTTATCAAGGGCTGAAGTGTTTGGAAATATACTAAAAAACTTCAGCACATTGGGCCGATGTTTTTTGAAAAAGCTTTAGGACAAAAGCTATTGAATCCTTTACAAAAACTTCAGCTTATCAGGTGCTGAAGTTTTTTGAAATATACCAAAAAACTACAGCACATTGGGCCGAAGTTTTTTGAAAAAGCTTTAAGAGAAAAAGTTTTTTGCATTTACCACATACTTGTTTTTACCACCTACTTATCTTGTTTCATTCAATTTCTCTGAACGTAAAACAGTAAAAACAGCTGAAAAGTTACTTTTACATTTATAGATATTAAATTGATTAGGTGAACTCTTTGTCTATATTAACAATCTCTTCACTCGAAAATTTCATAGTTATTCATACACTTCTATCATATTTCTTTAAATTTATATTCATCCTTAGTCTTTCAGCTTTTGTTAAAGAACAAATGTCTGGTGCAAGCGGAAGTGGGAAGCCTAATATGGATGAAATTATGAAGAAGTGGGAGGCTTTGAAGTGTG
>NW_017670657.1:0-96069 GCF_001879085.1 Nicotiana attenuata | reverse complement strand
CTGTCCGTACTTCATGTTGATAGTCAGTCTCAGGTCCTGAATCTATCGCATATGCAAGACATTGGTTGAGTGCTGCAGATTCTGAAGGTTGTATTTTTTTTTATGACGAAATGGCAATTCTTGTAGGCTGAATCAGTTGTAAGCAAATATATACACGTACTGAGTTCTTCATCTGAAGTTACAAGCATTCCTTTGCTTGTATTTAGTTTGATATCAAACCATACTTTTAGTACATATCTGGTTGAATCAATATTTGCAACTTCACTAATTTTCTTCACGAAACTATTGAATGATATGTCCTTATTAAGTAGAACAAGTTTTGTATCATGATCCAAGTATTTGAAATCAGGAGTCCAACTCCCATTGAAAGTTATAACAACGCAAATCGGATTCATCCTGTAGACTGTAGTTTTGGTTAAAAGTCATAACAAAAGTGTCAAATGTAGGACAAAAACTTTAGCTTATCACTAAATACACTAAATAAAAAAAAAGCTTTACGATAAATACTATCGAGTCCAGGACAAAAACTTCAGCTTATCAAGTGCTGAAGTTTTTAGAAATGAACTAAATAACTTCAGGACATTGAGCTGAAGTTATTTGAAAAAGCTTTAGGACAAAAACTATCGAGTGCAGGAGAAAAACTTCAGCTTATCAAGTGCTGAAGTTTTTAGAAATGAACTAAATAACTTAGGCACATTGAGCTGAAGTTATTTGAAAAAGCTTTAGGACAAAAACTATCGAGTGCAGGAGAAAAACTTCAGCTTATCAAGTGCTGAAGTTTTTGGAAATGAACTAAATAACTTCAGCACATTGAGCTGAAGTTTATTTGAAAATGAATTCAACAAACTTGAGCACGTTTCAGCATTAATTGCATAGTACACAGGAGTGAACATAATAAAGACAATCAAAGTAGTAATTATATTCCGTTGGGGTTATGTGTTAGTCTAATAATTACATTCCTATCACATTCATGCACGCTTTTCTTTAGATAACGTTTAAAATTCCTCTTTGCCTTTTCATATACCATGCACAAGTTTTTTTCTCTATAAAAGCATGCTATACTTTGAGAGTTTATTCACTCAAACAAATATATTCTAGCATACATAAAAGAAGAAAAATGGATGTTGTCATCAGGCAAATAGTAGAAGAGCTTAAGCAAGACATTATGGAGGCGTTTGAATTAAAACTGGATGAGTTGATAGACAAATACGACAGGGAGCTCGAAGAAATCAACCACAAGCTCGATACGCTTCTGATGTATGCAAGATTTGATAATCTTGCTGATGAAAATGCTCGTCCATCTGGTAGTGACGACAACGACGACGATGATGATATGGACGATTAGTTTTTCTTTTTGTTATTTTTGCTATTTTGTTATTTTTGTTAATTTGTGATTTTAATATTTAATGAAATGTTAAGTTTTTGTCGCTAGTGTTTTGTGCGTTTTTTTTGCGTTTTTTCTAACGTTATGTTTATGTTAATTAGTTTTTTCTTGCTTAAATCTTAAATATTAACTAAAAAACTTCAGCTCTTCCTGCTGAAGATTTTAGATATTAACTAAAAAACTTCAGCAAATATGCTGAAGTTTTTAAATATTAACTAAAAAACTTCAGCACATATGCTGAATTTTTTTGTGCAATATGTAAGTTTAATTTATGTTTTTTTTTACCTAGTGTAGGAGGAAAACTTCATCAGCTCATATTGCTGAAGTTTTTACAGATTACATAAAAATCTTCAGAAACTAATTCTTAAGTTTTTTTGTAATATAAAATTTTAATTTATGTTTAATATTTAACCAGTGTAGAAGGAAAACTTTAGCTCGTTTTGCTAAATTTTTTAAATATGAACTAAATAACTTCAGCTTGTTTAGCAAATAAACAATGATAACACTCATATAACTCGTTTTAATGAACTTTTTTGATATGAAATAAATAACTTCAGCTTGTTTAGCAAATAAACCAACAATTTCAGCATATTTGTCGGATTAGAATGTTAGAAGTGAACGGAAACAAATTCAGCATATCAGTGAAGTTCGTGAAACAAATTCAATCAATCAAAATTAGATGAATTTGAATACTTATAATGTATTTTGTAATTTTGAATTTGAATCTGGTTCAAATCTGGTTTGCGATAGGCGATCTTAGGAGAGACGGAGTGATGGAGGAGATACGGCTCTGGAATTTAAATCTGGGTATGGTTGATGCATGTTTTACATGTTTTGGAAGGGGTATAATGGTCATATTAATATCGATTTTTTGTTAGTTGGTTATCAAATCAATAGTTTTTAAAAAATAGGGTATAGGTTAAAAGGTGGCATAAAAATAGGGTACGGCTGCAAATCCCCTCGAAAATTTGGGTGATAGCCCAACCCGCCCAACTCTTATCAAGCTTTACTTAATATGTGTTATTTTCTTATGAATTGTATAATTACTAAATAAATTTTTTTTTCTTTTGTTATTTTCATATGTAACGTATCAAACAAAAAAAATTATTTCTAAGATATTTTGGTTAAGTTACTCATTGATCAATTTGGGCTAAAAATCAGCCGAACTTTAAATGTGTTGAGATGGGTTGGGTCAAGATGGGCTGAGGGTAATAAATGGGCGGGTCAATGACCATCACAACCTTAGGCGGGTTGGACGGGCCGTTTGGGCTGGGGCCAAATTTGACAGCCTAGTTTAGAACAGGGCCGACTCTAATGCACAAGCCACTAAGGCAAGAGCCATAGGCCCCCAATTTTTGAGGCCCCATATTTTAGGAATAGTTACTAATTGGTGGAATTTGATGTATGGGGATTGTTACACATAGGGGTGTTCATAAGAATCCGAGAACCCGAACCAAATCGAAAACCAAACCAAACCGACCAAAAAAACTGATACTTTTTGGTTTGGTTTGGTTTTGGTTTTGAAATTTAAAAACCGATCAAAATTGGTTTGGTTTGGTTTTAATTAAAAAAAAAATCGAACCAAACCGAATATAGGAGTAGCTATTTTAAATTTATTATTACACCTATATATATGTATACTTTTATACAAAGTTTTAAAAATTTTATAGTAAATATTAATCGTTTGCACTTTTAGTACAATTCTTTACCTTTACATTCTAGTTTAATTGGTAGTTTTCTTTTGTTAAGTGTAAGAATCTATTTCATGTTAATAATAGTATATTTTTAATTGAGTCTTGAAATTATTCATCACTATTTGATTCAATTATCATCAATATATCTTGGTAAATAATAGATTTTTCAAAGGGCAATTGATTTGATAGTGTGCGTTGAAAATGTGGTCGCCGAAATGTGTGTTTTGGCAGTGTATCTCTTATATTTAAGAAAAAAACCAACAAATAACCAAAAAAAGCCGAAAAACCGACATAAACCGAATCGAGAAAAAACCGACTTAATTGGTTTGGTTTGGTTCTAATATTTAGAAAACCGACTTACTTGGTTTGGTTTCTTTTTAGGGAAAACCCGATCCAAACCGAACCATGAACATACACAAATAGTCAGTCAGATTCAATGTTTACCTTTTCTAGTTAATATATATAGATTATACATTGACAATACACAATTATATATATATATATTGTACTTCCAACAGCTATTTTAATTTAAGAGATTAAGTGGATGGCTATTTGCGTTAATTCTTCTTTTTTTTTCTTTAAAAATATATTGAATTAAGATAGAAATATAGAAAAAAAGGCCTCACATTCATATTCGGCACTAGGCCACAAAATATATCGAGCCGCGCCCGGTCTAGAAACACTTCAAATTAATCTGCCACTATTCTTTGTATCACACCTTTGAGAAAAATATGAATAAAAGAATTTGAGAGAAAAAGGAAAAAGCGAGCAGTTTACTGAAGGACGTTTGCTTATAAATAGAGCTCGTTCACCTCTACTTCCACAGTGTACTCATAAGCATTGTTTGCTTTCTCCCTCTAATTAGAATCTCCTTTTATCTCAGTCCTTTAAGAAGTTAAATATTCTTGCTCATAATAACACGTAATCTTCATTCCATGTATCACTGTTTTAACTAAAACTCATGCCTTGCCTCTACTCTTCCTAATATCTGTAGAATTTACTTTTCGGGTGTGTTTGGTATAACAGAAAATGTTTTCCGTGGAAAATATTTTTCAAGAAAATATTTTATTGGAAAACAAGTAGTAATCTTATTTGTTTTCCGGTGTTTGATACGCAAATTAAAGAAAATGACTTTTCAACAGTATTCATAAATAATTTAGATATAATAAACATGAAGCCATAAACTTTCAAACCAACAACCTTCCGGACCCACAAATTTTATAAACTTTCGAACCGCTAAACTTTCAAAATCGCGGAATTTCGAACCCGTAAACTTTATAATTTCTAAACCCGTAAACTTCCAAACACATAAACCTCCAAACTCATAATTTTGGAACTTATAAAATTTTGAGCCTTTAAACCGATAAATAATAAAATTAAAACTGAAAATATATTTAAAATTAATTTGGGGGGGTGGGGCGGGAGGGGGGCAGTAAATAAAACGAAAACACAAACAGAAATTTAAATTACAAAAAAAAAGTAAAAAAAAATTTTTGTGGGGGGGGAGGGGTGGGGTGGGTGGTGGGTGGGTGGTGCTGGTAGCGAAAATTATTAGAATAAGAAATATAAAAAAATAGAAATTTAAAATTGTAAAAAAAAATAATTTAAGGTAAAAAAAATGGTAGTAGGTTGGTGGTAACGGAAAAATTAAAATTTAAAAAAAAAAAAAGAAGAAAAAAACCTTTTTTGGGAGAGAGGGTGGGGTGGGTTGGTGAGGTTGGGGAAGGTTGAGAAGGAGCTTTGGAAAATATTTTCTCATTCTTTTGATAAGGAATTAGAGAAAAATAAATTTATAAGAAAAATATTTTCCAAAACATTTAAACCAACCAAACATGGAAAAATTCGAAATTCTTACCAAATTCATTTGTTTTTGCAGGATGGCATTAACATTTCCGTTGGCTTTGCTAGCATGTCTAGCAGTAGTGTCTATAACTACTTCTCTTGGCGCCGGAGATGAAGGACTCTAAGTCAACATTACAATATTGCACAGCGCGACTGCCAAAGGCGCAGGTAATATTTACAGATTCTTCCTGAAGTTGTACGTAGCAGAAAAGTCCACCAGCATATCATCTGCATCCGGGACATGGTAGCGGGCTGCGCAGCTGGATTATCGTCTTGGATGTTAGTTATTCCTACTACTTAATTACCACTATCTTCTTCTTATTTATTTACTTTTACTTTTTAACTATGTTATGCTTTATTAACTCGGGGGAAATTTCATATTTATAGGCTGGCGATTGGTGCAGCAGTATCCCAGATTGCCTTGATCGTTCAGCTAGTTTCTCAGGTTCTTCCAAGCATATGGATCGCCGGGCCTTTTTTGCGGGGGTACTTTCTAATATTTCCGAAGAAAATCCAGGTGAAGTTCATATATATTTTCAGTTATATTAGCTTGCTTATCTTTTTCTTTGTATGCTTTACAAAGAATCCCACTTCTTCTATATAACTGCAAACAATATTGGAATTGGTAGAGTTCTACAACTGGAACAGGGTGAGGGTGAAGTATTGTGATGGTTCTGTAAGCATAAACTATAATATTACCAGAATCTTGAATATGATAATCTTACATGTAATCGTCATAGAAAACATATGTAAAGCGGAATCCATTATCTTGAAGCGGAAGCAGTAATTGAAATTGATTTCTCGCCCCTTGCCCTAGCTTTCGTTACCGTCGATTTTAGTGATGAAAGAGAGGAAAAGAATACGGTAACCCTAATGGGTGGGGATGTCACGTCCTAAACTACCCCCTAGACGTGAACTGGCACCTAGCTAACACCTGCCAGGCGAACCCCTTTCTCTAACGTTTAACCATTTACACAAACACTGAGAGAAAAAGTGCAGGCCTAAAGTATTATTAATAATTAAAGAGGTAACGAGTATCCCTCAATACCATAGTCTATTGATAGAAAAACCAACAATCACTCAAATAATAAAACTCTAGCCCAAATCCCACACTAAGACCATGGAGCATCTAACAGAGTAATATGAGTTTTATTGACGCGTATGCAAACCCCAAAAAAAAAAAGAAATAACTAACACAAACTAAGCAAGTCTGAACGAAAGCCTCCACGAACAATGCGGTGGCTCACCTCAGCAATAGGTTCCACCCGAACAACTCGTCAGCCACTAGCTCTATCTCCCGCAATGGTATCAGCATAGAGATGCAGGTAAGGAGTGAGTTATACGTAAATATAACCCAGTAAAATCCTCGACCCGCCACTTTAAATACCTCTGGAACAAGTGTTAGAAAATACAACACACAACAACACGAATGATATAGTAAATATAATAGTTATACAATAACTCAAAATATGTGTATCAACAGAGTTATTAAGAATTAACCAACAGGAAATCCACTAAGGACTTATCATAATCGCAGTGAAAGAAATTTACCGACACACCAGGAGTCCACAACGGCACCACAATGCCTCAAATATGTAACAGAGCATACACAATGCTCGGGTGATGTACAAAGGCATACACAATGTCCCAACATCATGCCGCACTGCCGTATCAAACTCAACATCATGGCGCACTGCCGTATCAAACTCAACATCATGGCACACAGCCATAGCAAACTCAATATCATGGCGCACAACCGTATCAAACTCAACATCATGGCACACAGCCGTATCAAACTCAACATCATGGCGCACAGCCGTATCAAACTCAATATCATGGCGCGCAACCATATCAAACACAATATCATGGCACACAGACGTATCAAACTCAATATCATGGCGCACAGCCGAATCAAACTATAAAACTCAACCTCATGGCGCAGAGCCGTATCACACTATCAAACAACTTATAAAATAATATTTTTTTTCTTTCATAAAATAATATATTTGCGGCTAGTCTAAGACCACCGACTCTGCCAAGCGCACGATTGTCCAACACATGGACCAGGCAGAGAAAACACACTTTCAAAACAGGTTTTAGAAAAGCAAGTATCAAAACTTAAAGTCTCACTTACCTCACTAACGGGACGTTCCCCAACCTTTCACTGTCTAGAACACCAACCAAACGGTCTCAACCTATGCACAACATTAATTAACAATATTAATTATGCTAGTCGTGGTCAAACCTCAGTCTCCCTAACTTTCAAAGTTTGGAGCTAAATTCTAATATTTTACACCTTAATAAAAATATATCTTAATTTCTCAATATATACGACTATTCAATTCAATCTTACTCCCTTCGGTTCACAATAAGTGTCAAATTTACTTTTTCATTTTGGTTCAAAATAAGTGTCCAGTTATGTAATCAAGAAAAAATTCAATTTGTTTTTACAAAATAATCCCTATGTACATATCCCTAAAAAGTTTTCTTACTCCTCACATTAAATGTTTAATTAGGGCTGGTTTAGTCATACTAGATATTTTTGTATAGGATTTAGTATTTTCTTAATGGGCGTGCTAAAAGTAAATTGGACACTGAACCGGAGGGAGTATAAGTTAGCACCCAAATTCTAAGAATTAAGTAAAATAAATTATCCTCGTGCTCGATGGTAAGAATCTGAAATTGTAGTTTTCAAAAAGGGAAAGTTCGAATATTCTTCAAATATTCATGTAGACGTAGGGCACACAGTGCTTTCTTTTTAAGTTCAAATCTTGTTTCTAATTAATGAGGTCATCAATCATTGCAAGAATATTAGAGCCCGTTCATTATATTATATATCCTCACAATTAACTTCTATGTTTCATCCTTCCATAATTATTACTACTTGACAAGACCAATTTAAAGTGCATATGAACATAAACATCCATAGCTGAAGTTTATCACCGTAATCTGAAATAATAAGAGCTTCTCCTATTTGCCTTCTCTGGTTATAGGGTCTAGCAGTAATATTTCTTTTGCCCAAACGTATATCTTCTAATCTTTGATGTATATGAATTGAATTGTTGAAACGAAAAGCCCCAATATAGTTTCTGACGGCACTACAGCCACTTTTCCAAAGCCAATGTTATTTAAAATATCAATCCTTCAAGGACAATACCCTAATAGTGCATTAATTTCCACTTTCGAAATAATCTCGACGTGATGTCCTTAAATTGTGGGCTTGGCTTATTTTTTTTTTTCCTCTTTTGAACAGACCTAACACTTATATCCTCTAAGGTCAATATGACACGTGACTTTCCCAATAGGGGTAGGCCCACCAGAAAATTTACTAGCACACTACTGTATGTATTATAGGAGTAGTAAGTTTCCTCGACTAGCTTAATATTTGGCCCAATAAATATAAATAAAAATTAACTCTCTAGTCTCACAATTAATAAGTATATTGAAAAAAATATTGGTTTATTACATTCTCCCCCATTTAAAGAACATTCGTCCTCGAATGAGTTAGAAAGTGTACCTGACATCTCAAACAATTGAGGGTACTTGATTCGTATATCTGCTTCAGACTCCCACGTTGCTTCCTCTGTTGGATGGTTACGGCATAATACTTTCACTGAAGCAATCTTTTTCGACCTCAATTGCCGCATTTTCCTATCGAGAATAGCTATCGGACCTTCTCCATAAGTTAAGTTCTCATCAAGCTCTAAGCATGTCCTCCAAGATCCGAATAACCCGCTCAGACTGTACGTCCGTCTGTGGATGGAAAGATGTGCTCAACTCATCCTGAGAACCCAAAGACTTTTGAAATGACTTCCAAAATTCAGCAGTAAATTGTGCACCCCGATCCGATATTATGGAAATAGGCACACCATGAAGCTGAACTATCTCACGAAGGTATATATCTGCTAGCTGTTCTGCAGTATGAGTAACTCGAACTGGTATGAAATGTGCGGACTTTGTGAGTCTGCCCAGGATCACCCATACTGAATCATGTTTCTTAAAAGTACGTAGCAACCCAACTACAAAATCCATAGTAATCCTTTCCCACTTCTACTCAGGGATAATCAAATTCTGCATCACACCTCCTGGTTTTTGGTGCTCATATTTTACCTGCTGACAATTTAAGCAACTAATTACATGTTTCAGAATATCATACTTCATACCTTTCCACCAGTAAAATTCACGCAAGTCTTGATACATTTTAGTAGCACCTGGATGGATAGAGTAACAGGAGCTTTGAGCCTCTCCAAGAATCAACTGCTTAACATCACCCACCATGGGGATACACAATCTACCATGCCGTCGTAACACACCTTCATTATCAATAGCAAATGACTTAGCACCACCATTCTGCACTCGATCTTGGAGTCTAACTAGATGGGGATCTTCAAATTGACGAGCCTTGACCTGTCCAACCAAGGATGATTGTGCTACCACACTCGCAAGTAATTTGCCCGGCAATGTATGGTCAATACGCACTCCCCAATTGGCCAATGCCTGAATATCCATAACCATAGGTCGTTCTTCAGCAGTAAATCGGGCCAAGCTACCCATAGACTTTATACTCAAGGCGTCTGCCACCACATTCGCCTTCCTGGGATGATATAAAATAGTAAGATCATAATCTTTAAGTAATTCTAACCATCGTCTCTACCTCAGATTCAGATCTCTTTGCTTGAATATATATTGGAGACTCTTGTGATCAGTGTAGATTTCGCACGGCTCACCATAAAGATAGTGACGCCAGATCTTAAGTACAAATATGATCGCAACTAATTCCAAGTTATGAGTTGGATAATTCTTTTCATGGTTCTTTAGCTGTCGAGAAGCATAAGCTACTACCTTGCCATTCTACATCAGCACACAACCCAAACCGACTCGAGACGCATCACAATAAATAGTAAAAACCCTTGCACCTGTAGGTAGTGTCAAAATTTGAGCTGTAGTCAATGCGGTCTTCAATTTCTGAAAACTTTCTTCACACTCATTTGACCATTAAAATACAACACCCTTTTGAGTCAATCGAGTCAATGGAGTGGCTATCTTTGAGAAACCCTCAACAAACCTTCTATAATATCCGGCTAGGCCTAAGAAACTACGTATCTCTGTAGGAGTCGTGGGTCGAGGCCAATCTCGAACTGCCTCTATCATCTTTGGATCAACTTGATCCCATCTCGTGACACCACCCAAAAAGGAAACTGTATCCAACCAAAATTCACACTTTCAGAACTTGGCATAAAGCTTTCGCTCCCGAAGTGTCTGTAGCACAACTCTCAAGTGTTGTTCATGTTCTGCCTCACTTCGAGAGTAGACCAAAATGTCATCAATAAATACAATCACAAAATGATCTAAGAATGGCTTAAATACCCTATTCATGAGGTCCATAAATGTCGTGGGGGCATTAGTAAGCCCGAAGGACATCACCAAACATTCAAAATGCCCGTACCTGGTCTGAAACGCTGTCTTGGATATATCCTCGGTCTTAATTCTCAGTTCATGGTAACCCGATCTCATGTCAATCTTTGAAAAGTGAGTTGCATCCTGTAGCTGGTCAAATAGATCATCAATACGTGGAAACAGATATTTATTCTTGATCGTCACCTTATTCAGCTGCCTGTAATCAATACACATTCTCATCGTGCCATCTTTCTTTTTAACAAATAACATAGGTTCACCCCAAGGTTACACGCTAGGCCTGGTTAATCCCTTATCAAGTAGCTCTTGAAGTTGAACCTTTAATTCTCTCAATTCCACTGGAGCCATACGGTATGGAGGAATAGAGATAGGTTGAGTTCCTGGTACCAAATCAATACTGAACTCAATTTCTCTTGTCAGAGGCAGCCCGGGTAAATCTTCTGGAAACACATCAGCAAATTCTCGGACCACTGGAATGCTATCAATAGTAACACCCTCCAAGCGCGTATCATGAACGGTAGCAATAAAACCCAAACACCCATTATTAATCATTCGACGTGCTTTTACATAGGATATCTTTCCCCGAGTCAGAGGAGTTATGCCTTTCCACACTAAACATGGTTCTCCAAGAAAATCAAGACGTATAAGCTTGGAATGACAATCCACTGAAGCATAACATGATGCTAACCAATCCATACCCATAATTACATCAAAGTCGGACATAGGCAATCCTAGTAGATCAACTACAGTGTCCCTCCCCTGAATAAATATCACACAGTCTCTATAGACTCTATCCACAGATATAGTCTCCCCCACTGGGGTCACCACAATATAAGGCACATTAAGAGACTCAACTCCTCGCTCTAAGTATATGGAAAAGATGGAGATACATATGAATAAGTATAACCAGGATCAATAAGAGTGTAAGCTCCATAAGAACCGATAGTGATAATACTTGTGACGACTGCTTTAGATGCCTCGGCATCTTGTCTGGCCATAGCAAAGTATCTCGGCGGTCCACCCGCTTCCTGAGCAGTCTGTGTACCTTTTCGACCCTGTCTACGAGCAACCTGCGGATCGGCTCTAGCTGGCTGAGTGTGAGTCTGCATACCTGTAAACGTTCTCTGCGGTTGTGGAGTAGCATGGCTAGTAGCAGAATATCCTCTAGGACAATACTTAGCAATATGTCCTTTTTGACCACAAGTAAAACAAGCCCTATCTGTTCTAAAACAACGACCACTATGATTTCTACCACAATTGGAACACCTCGGATGTTGACCTAACTGATATGAGCTATTATCCTTCCTCTGTGTCTGTTGTTGCCCTTGTCTAGCTGGATAAGCACTCCTAGAAGACTGCACCACTGACTCTGATTGACTAGGTCTGGACTGCCCACGATTGAAACCACTCTTGCCCCAAATGGAGCTCCACTAATCCCGCCGGCGCTACGAGCCCTTTTGCTTTCTCGCTCGTCCCTGTCTCTCTCTTGATAAGACTTATAACAGAGAGCAGTATCCACTACCTCTTCGTACGAACCACCTCTAACATCCCTAACCACAGGACCCCGATAACGATGCTCAAGCCCATCCACGAGCCTCCTCACCTTCTCATGCTCATTTGCAACTAGAAAAGGTGCATAACTGGCTAAGTCAGTGAACTTAGCCTCATACTCTGTAACCGTCATACTGCCCTGGTGCAGTTGCTCGAATTGACGTCTCATGTGGTCTCGCTTGCTCAGTGGAAGGAACTTATCCATAAACATAGCTGAAAACTCTGACCAAGTAATAGGTGGCAAACCTGCTCGTCTACCTCTCTAAACTGGATTCCACCATGACTCTGCAGATCCTGAAAATAGAAATGTATCAAATTCCACCCCTCGAGTCTCCTTTAGCCCCAAAGTAGATAGTATCTTCTCACAATGCTGAATGAACTTTTGGGGCTCAATAGAAGCCTGTGTAGCATCGAACTCTGGTGGCTTAAGATCTATGAAATTCTTAAGATCCTTAGGTTGACCTGTATTTGCCACTGGCTGAACGACTTGTTGAGGGGCTATCTGAGGAGCTGCAACATTCAACTGAACCTGTGCTTGCGCTTGCGAAGTAGTCTGGGGAGCTGGAAGTCCACCCTGATTAGGCACTAACGCCTCCAACACATTCAACAACCTCACCACTGCATCTGCAGGTAAGGTAACAGTAGACACATCAACTGGGACTGATGGTGGAGCATCATGAACCATTTGTTCTTGCACTCGATTTGGCATAGTAGCTTGGGATTGAACCGTGTTCACAACTTCAGGCTGAGGAGCGGCCTGTCTACTAGTCTGAGCTCTACTCTGATGAGCCCCAACTTGACCACCACCTCGGGTAGTACCCCGTCCAGCACCACGTCTAGCAGATGAAGGTGTGCGTGTCCTAGCCATCTACGAAATAAACAATCCAAAGTCAAACTCAAGTAATCTCAACGCACGATCAAGGAATAAAAGAAGGGAAAACATCCTAAATGCTTAGTATCCTCAAGATCATAAGTATGGGCGCCTACATACCCATGAACAAGACTCTACCAAACACTGCTCCATGATCCGGGACTTAAAGCCTATGCTCCGATACAAACTTTGTCACGTCCCAAACTACCCCATACACGTGACTGGCACCCAGTTAACACCACCTGCCAGGTGAACCCCTTTCTCTAACGTTTAACTATTTACACAAACACTGAGAGAAAAAGTGCAGACCTAAAGTATTATTAATAATTAAAGAGGTAAGGAGTATCGCTCAATACCTTAGCCTATTGATAGAAAAACCAACAATCACTCAAATAATAAAACTCTAGCCCAAATCCCACACTAAGACATGGAGCATCTAACAGAGTAATATGAGTTTTATTGACGGGTATGCAAACCCCCCCAAAAAAAAAATAACTAACACGAACTAAGCAAGTCTGAACGAAAGCCTCCACGAACAATGCGGTGGCTCACCTCAGCAATAGGTTCCACCCGAACAACTCGTCAGCCACTAGCTCTATCTCCCGCAATGGTATCTGCATAGAGATGCAGGTAAGGAGTGAGTTATACGTAAATATAACCCAGTAAGATCCTCGACCCGCCACTTTAAATACCTCTGGAACAAGAGTTAGAAAATACAAACACATTACAACACGAATGATATAGTAAATATAATAATTATACAATAACTCAAATATGTGTATCAACAGAGTTATTAAGAATTAACCAACAAGAATATCCACTAAGGACTTATCATAATCGTAGTGAAAGAAATTTACCAGCACACCAGGAGTCCACAACGGCACCACAACGCCTCAAATATGTAACAGAGCATACACAATGCTCGGGTGATGTACAAAGGCATACACAATGCCCCAACATCATGGCGCACAGCCGTATCAAACTCAACATCATGGCGCACAGCAATATCAAACTCAACATCATGGCACACAGCCATATCAAACTCAATATCATGGCGCACAGCCGTATCAAACTCAACATCATGGCACACAGCCGTATCAAACTCAACATCATGGCGCACAACCGTATCAAACTCAATATCATGGAACACAGTCGTATCAAACTCAATATCATGGCGCACAGCCGTATCGAACACAATATCATGGCACACAGTCGTATCAAACTCAATATCATGGCGCACAGCCGTATCAAACTATAAAACTCAACCTCATGGCGCACAGCCGTATCACACTATCAAACAACTTATAAAATAATATTTTTTTTATTTCATAAAATAATATATTTGCGGCTAGTCTAAGACCACCGACTCTGCCAAGCGCACGCTTGTCCCAACACATGGACCAGGCAGAGAAAATACACTTTCAAAACGGGTTTTAGAAAAGCAAGTATCAAAGCTTAAAGTCTCACTTACCTCACTAACGGGACGTTCCCCAACCTTGCAATGTCTAGAACACCAACCAAACGGTCTCAACCTATGCAAAATATTAATTAACAATATTAATTATGCTAGTCGGGGTCAAATCTCAGTCTCCCTAACTTTCAAGTTTGAAGCTAAATTTTAATATTTTACACCTTAATAAAAATATATCTTAATTTCTCAATATATACGTACTATTCAATTCAATCTTATAAGTTAGCACCCAAATTCTAAGAACATTAAGTAAAATAAATTATCCTCGTGCTCGATGGTAAGAATCTGAAATTGTAGTTTTCAAAAAAAAAAAAAAAAAGTTCGAATATTCTTCAAATATTCATGTAGACGTAGGGCACACAGTGCTCTCTTTTTAAGTTCAAATCTTGTTTCTAATTAATGAGGTCATCAATCATTGCAAGAATATTAGAGCCCGTTCATTATATAATTATGTTCTCACAATTAACTTCTATGTTTCATCCTTCCATAATTATTACTACTTGACAAGACCAATTTAAAGTGCATATAAACATAAACATCCATAGCTGAAGTTTATCACCGTAATCTGAAATAATAAGAGCTTCTCCTATTTGCCTTCTCTGGTTATAGGGTCTAGCAGTAATATTTCTTTTGCCCAAACGTATATCTTCTAATCTTTGATGTATATGAATTGAATTGTTGAAAAGAAAAACCTCAATATAGTTTCTGACGGCACTACAGCCACTTTTCCAAAGCGAATGTTATTTAAAATATCAGTCCTTCAAGGACAATACCCTAATAGTGCATTAATTCCCACTTTCGAAATAATCTCGACGTGAAGTCCTTAAATTGTGGGCTTGGCTTATTTTTATTTTTTTTCCTCTTTTGAATAGACCTAACACTTATATCCTCTAAGGTCAATATGACACTACTGTATGTATATTATAGGAGTAGTAAGTTTCCTCAACTAGCTTAATATTTGGCCCAATAAATATAAAAAAAAATTCACTCTCTAGTCTCACAATTAATAAGTATATTGAAATAAATATTGGGTTATTACAGAGGAGAGGACCAAATTTATAGAGGTTTTCACTTAATCTGGTACGTCCATCAAGTAATCAATTGGACGGATGAGATTTGATAATTAATTAAATATTAAGTATGGGCCTTAACCTATTGGGCCACATACACGTAGGAAAAATGACTTACATTCTCCCACTTGGCCCAATAATCACATAATATTAATATTTAATATATGAACATTAGTTGCGCATAAACAAATCTCTTCTATAATGTCTATCATAAATACCATAATACGACAAACTACTAAATATGAGTTATGGCGGTTATATATAATCTGTCTACCTACTCCCTTCCATATACTACAACATTAGCAACTCATTGCACCAGGTCCATAAGCTATAAAATATTATGGTCCACAATAATGTCTCATTGAGACTTATCCTGTAATATCTCAAAACAATAATGCGTACAACATTATGAGAAACAGGAAATCATTTTATGTATATCAGAAACATATAAATGAGCTCAGAGTGTCAAAACATCATAAATACATCAATCATAAATACAGCCAAGACCCATTCTATGTACATGTTCTTTAAATATCTCCGGCTGTAAATATTTCGTTAACGGATCTGCAATCATGAGATCAGTTCTAATATTCTCAAGTGACACTCTTTGTTTATGAACTTCCTCCTTGACGGTAAAGTACTTTAATTCCATATGTTTGGCACCTTTGGAGTACTTATTGTTCTTGGAGAAGAATACTGTTGCAGAATTATCACAGTAAATTTCAGCGGCTTGGTAATGGTGTCGACAACCCCAGTCCTGAAATAAAGTTTCGCAGCCATAATGCATGAATTGTGGCTTCAAAACATGCCACAAATTCTGCCTCCATCATGGATGTAGCAATGACAGACTGTTTGGCACTCTTCCATGATATTGCTCCTTCAGCTAATTGGAACAAATAACCAAATGTGGATTTTCTAGTATCAATACATCCAGCGAAATCTGAATCCGAGTATCCAACAACTTCCAAATGCTTGGAGCTCCTATACATGAGCATGTAATCCTTCGTTCCTTTCAGGCACCTCAAAACTTTCTTTGCAGCTTTCCAATAACAATTCCTGGGTTACTCTGATATCTTCCCAATATTCCGACTGCAAAACTAATATCCGGTCTTGTGCAAGTCTGAGCATACATCAGACTACCAACAATTGAAGAGTAAGGAATCAATTTCATTTCCTTTCGTTCTACATCATTCTTAGGGCATTGCACGAGACTAAATTTGTCCCCTTTTTGAATTAGAACAATTCCTGCTGAACAATTATTCATATTAAATCTCTCTAGAATTCTTTCGATATCGCCTTTCTGAGACAATCCCAATAATCCTTGTGATCTATCATGGAATATTTCTATTCCTAACTTAGGATGCCTCACCCATATCTTTCATTTCAAAATTCTTAGAGAGAAAATCTTTAGTCTCACGCAATATGCCTAAATTATTAGCAGCAAGTAGAATATCTTCAACATATAGGACTAAAAATATAAACTTGCTCCCACTGATCTTTTGGTATATACACCGATCAACGCTATTTTCCACAAATCCAAAAGATGTTATGGTATCATTAAACTTTATATACTATTGTCGTGAAGCTTGTTTAAGTCCATATATTGACTTCTTCAGTTTACACACCATTTGACCTTTTCCTTTAGTTTCGAAACCCTCTGGTTGGTCCATATACACTTCCTCCTCGAGATATCCATTAAGAAAGGCAGTTTTCATATCCATTTGGTGTAACTCTAAATCATAATGAGCCACCAAAGCCATAATAATTCTTAATGAGTCTTTCTTTGAGACCGGCGAAAAGGTCTCTTTATAATCAATGCCTCCTTTCTGAGTATAACCCTTGGCAACAAGTCTGGCTTTATATCGTTCAATATTTCCATTTGAATCGCGTTTGGTCTTAAAGACCCATCTACACCCGATTCTTTTAGAACTTTCTGGCAATTCAACAAGATCCCAGACTTTATTGTATTCCATGGATTTTAACTCATCCTTCATGGCATCAATCCATTTTTCAAATTCATTACTTTCTATGGCTTGTGAAAATGAAATCGGATCCTTATTAAGACCAATGTCAAAATCTGACTCTTGCAAATAAACCACGTAATTATCCGAAATAGCCAATTTTCTAACTCTTTGAGATTTTCTTAATGGCATTTCTTGTGGTTCATTTGTGTCAGGTATTTGTGAGTTGGTTTCTTCATGAAGTGTTCCATCCAAATGTTGCTCGGTGTTGTCAAAGTGTTCTTCAACAACTGGAGTAATATTTGGTATTTGTGTGGAAGTAGGCACATTTCTGGGTAATAAAATATTGACCCTCACCTCTTTAATTTCCACACTTTGCTTTTCAACACTCCCACTTACCTCACCGTTCTCAATGAATCTTGCATTACCGGTTTCAACAATTCTCGAACTATGGTTTGGACAGTAAAACACATACCCTTTAGATTTCTCCGGGTAACCAATAAAGTAACTACTTACTGTTCGAGAATCTAATTTCTTTTCTTGTGGATTATAAACTCTAGCTTCCGCTGGGCAACCCTAAACATGCAGGTGCCTTAAACTAGGTTTCCTTCCTGTCCACAGTTCAAAAGGGGTCTCTGGAACCGCCTTACTAGGAACCCTGTTTAATAAATATATAGCGGTTTTAAGAGCATACATCCACAATGATTTGGGTAATGAGGAATTACTTAACATGCTCCTAGCCATATCCATAAGTGTTCGATTACGCCTTTCTGCAACACCATTTTGTTGAGGTGTTCCCGGCATAGTATACTGTGCACATATACCACGTTCCTCGAGGAACTTTGCAAATGGACCTGGACATTGTCCTGACTCGTTATATTTTTTATAATATTCACCACCTCTATCTGACCTAATGATTTTCACCTTCTTATCTAATTGCATTTCAACCTATTAACAAACTCCTTGAGAGCATCTGTTGCTTAAGATTTTTCTTTTAGCAAATAGATGTATCCATAACGTGAAAAATCATCAATAAAAGTGATAAAATATTTCTCTCCACTAAAAGATGGAACATCAAAGGGTCCACAAATATCGACGTGTATAATTTCAAGAAGCTGGGTGCTTCTTGTGACAGCTTTCTTACTATGCTTGGTTCGCTTTCCCTTAATGCAATCCAAGCATATAGTAAGATCAGCAAAATTTAGATTTGGAAGAATCTCATTCTTTACTAATCTTTCTAATCTTTCTTTAGATATATGACCCAGACGTCTATGTCACAAGTAAGCAGAACTTTCGTCTAGTGAACTACGTTTGATTCCAACATTATGTTGAACACTAAAAAGGGATTCAGAAAAACCAATATCGAGTTTCAATTTATATAAACCATCACTAAGAAAACTAGAACCATAAAAAATAGCATTCTTATATAAATTGAAACATCCATTTCCAAACTTTAAATCAAATCCAGAAACATCAAGTCTTGAAAGAGAAATCAAATTCCTAGAAACTGAAGGTATATAAAGAGTCTGTAATAAATCAAGGTGACGTCCAGTCTCCATGATCAAACGATAAGTCCTTATCCTTCAATTGGAGGCTTCATACGATTTCCCATGAACAAGAAATCCTTATTTGGATTTGTAGTTCGGATAGTAAGGAATCCCTGCAACATAGTAGATACATGAACAGTTGCACCAGAATCAAGCCACCAAGTATTATTAGGAACTTCTACTAAATTTGATTCGAAACATACAAAGCACTAATTGTACATTTCTTTTCGAACCAAGCTTTACGTTTCAAGCAATCTTTCTGATAGTGTCCTTCCTTATTACAAAAACGCCACGTATCTGCCTTATGTTCCTTGTTAGCATCCTGTTGAGCTTTAGCAGGTGCTTTCTTCTTCTTGAACTTGTTGGCCTTCACTTTAAGTCCTTTACCAGCTCCTTGACCCATGAGGTTAATTGAATGATTCCCTTGTTTCATAAGTCTTGACTCCTCCTGAGTAAGCATACTGGACAATCACTAACATTCCACTTATCCTTAATAGTGCTATAGTTAATTTGAAAAGGTCCATACTCAGGAGGTAACGAGTTCAGAATAAACTGAACCAAGAAGGAACCATCCACTTTCATCCCCAAGGTCTGAAGTCTTACTGCAATGTTAGTCATCTCGATGATATGATTTTGTATACTACGCGACCCATCAAACTTTATGGTCGTGAGTTCAGCCATTAGTGTACCAGCGAGAGGCTTATCTGTAGAACGAAAATGTTCTTCCACAAACTTTAGGTATTCCCTGGCACTTTCTGTTTGTGGAATAGTACTCTTAATGTTGTTGGCAATATTCATTAGCATAAACATAAGGCTTAGCCTGTTAGAGCGTTCCCATGCTTTATAGAAAGACTTCCCATCCGCACTGCTCGAATCAGTAATGTAGCAGGCTTATCATTCAGCAGAGCCAAGTCAAGATCCATAACAACTAAGTGGAACTGGACTTGTTCACGCCATTTAGAGAAGTTCAATCCGTTGAACACAGTAACAGACGAAGCAAGCGAATGAAAAGGAATAGCTGCAAAATAGATAATACATGCTCAGAAATCAATATGGATTCAACAAAACAGTTAAAGTATATCGCAATAATCCTTTGGGTAAATACTACGACACACTATCATAATTTAGATGTCATTTAGTCTTTAATAGGTAATTAAATATTTTTAACCAAATATATATGCCATCTTTGGACAGACAATATATATCTGACTAAGAATATTAATTTACCTCATCATATTCACTATTCATAGAATAATTGATTCACCTTTGGGTAAATCCTTAAGATCTAGCAATAGTGAAAATTAATTTATCCACTAATTTTTGATTATTGGCATTTTATTAATTTCATGGATAAACAATAATATTATGTATGCATATTTTCCATAAACATACTAGTTTGGCCACTTTGATGACTAACAAACTATATGACATAAGTGCACACATAAAACAAATATAAGAAAATTTTATGCATGTGAATATTTTAAAACATTCTAGTTTGATCACTGTGGTGACTAACAAACTATATAACTTTAAGCACATACATTAATTGTTTCATAGTATAAGAACCAAATTACAATCAATATGTGGGGTTTACATACTGTTACTACAATATATGCAAAATCTGTAGATTAGTGGTCCTACATACTTAGGAATTAGACTGCATCATCTTCTTGAGTCCAAAGACCTTAGGCGTTTCATATACTCAAGTAATTAGCCTAATTTTCATATTTGGCTTGTTCTGGCTTAAGTAGATGACATAGTTACTTATTTGTTTTAAAAACTAAACCATAAAATTAGTAACCCTAAGAGAGCATCAAACATATATAGCCAAAAATATTAGACAGTGGAGGCCGTCGACGTTAACTTTCTAAGAACGCCATCTCTATGGCTTTATCACCAACATCCCTTAATTCGTAAACGTTACCTTATTTTAATTGCACATGATTCCATTATAGAATTATTTTAGTGTAGATGCTTTAAACACAATAACATAATATTGTCTCTTATTTTGGCAGAATCCAAAACGAGATTTACCAGACAAATCTAAGCCTCCAAAATGTAACATTAGATTACTACTGTAATCATATTCAAATAAAGATGTTATCACGTCGAAGATTATCAGTTCAAATTCCATGCTCATGATAGCACATGTAAGCATAAACTATAATTTTACCAGGATCTTGAACATGATAATCTTACATGTAATCATCATAGAAAACATACCTGAAGCGGAATCCATTATCTTGAAGCGGAAGCACTAATTGAAATTGATTTCTCGCCCCTTGCCCTATCTTTCGTTACCGCCGACTTTAGTGATGGAAGAGAGGAAAAGAATACGGTAACCCTAATGGGTGGGGAGATGACCAATTTATAGAGATTTTCACTTAATCTGGTACGTCCATCAGGTAACCAATTGGACGGATGAGATTTGATAATTAATTAAATATTAATTATGGGCCTTAACCTATTGGGCCACATACACGTAGGAAAAATAACTTACAGGTTCATCCTTCACCGGTGATGTTGAACAAGTTGACCCCGTAAGTAATACTACTGCTTATATTCTCCTATATATTGATAAATATGACTGATGATTTGGTGATTAATTATCTAATATTGTTTTTCTGATTGGAAATTGCCAAATCTACATTAGGACAACGAGCTGTATTTTAGAGGGTCAAGAATATTCAAAGCGGTTATGGAAGATTTATGGAGCAAGGGAATGCAAAATGCTGAAAATGTAAGAATATCCTATTTAGGAATCATGATTACAAATCACGTACTACATACCTTATACTTTATCTTTTTTCTTCTAATTCGCTAAATCTTCAAAAACAAATTCGCTAAATCTTCAAAAACAAAAAACAAAAAAAATGCAACATAATGTTAGGCAATCTTGAGCGGAAGTTCAGCAGGAGGGTTGGCTACAATTTTGAACTGCGATAAGTTTAAATCCCTCTTGCCGAATAAATGCCAGAGTCAAGTGTGTTGCAGATGCAGGGTTCTTCATCAATGAGTGAGCTCTTCTTATTACACATTATGTGTTCTCAACAAAATGATACTTTGTGTTCTATAAACTATATTGCTGTTTAATTTATGTCTTTGCCATTGGCACATTTCATTATTTTAATTTGCAGGAGGACAATCTCTGGTACTTTGGATATTCAAGAGATGTATCAGAGAGTTGTTACTCTACATGTGAGCCTCATTTTTTTTCTATAAGTAATTTGGTATGCTTAAAAACTAGATAGTACAAATTTCTTTTGCTTTACTCTAATAGTTTTTTTTCTCTCGTTCTAAGGGATCGGCTAAGAATTTGCCTTCAGCTTGTACGTCTGCAATGGATCCAATGTTTAACCAAAAAATAGATTTTTAGTCAAAGCTGGAATTTAGAAGAATACGGGTTACTGATAATCAGAAAAGTATTTAAAGAAAAAAATTTGAGACTAATAAGATATGAAAGCTAATAAATCAGAGTATATTCCAATATTGTCTCGTGTCTACAATTGTTTGTTCCTTTCCCTTTTATAGCAATTTTAGGGATACAGACCTTACCTTTGTCATAATAAGACAATTATGGGCAATTAATGACTTTAAATATTACGTTATGCAATCATATACATTAAATACATATTCTCTAACGTTTCTAGCATTTAATACTCATTAAATGCTGTATCTAGGCTCTTATTTGCTGTCAGATTCATTCCTTTGATTCTTCACGATCTTTGACCTTTAAATGTCTTGAATAGGTACGAGCGTTGAATTGCTCGTATGACTGCTCGTGCCTCTTCTATTTAACTTGCTCGTATCTGTTGTTGCTCGTACCTATTAACCAACCTTAATTCTTTGACTGTTTGACCAGTCTACGTGTCATGATATGTCATCTCCAATATGCAAACTAAAATTTTCCCAATACAGATAGTCCCCCCACTTTCCATTTATTCGTCAGTTGAATATTTGGAAAGTGGATTTCATAAATGGAGAATTTTGTCACCATTAATGCTATGACAAGATTGACGCTTCAATGGTCACTTCTATTTAATGTTCTTCACACGTGTCAACTTCATATCAATTCTGCAGCTTGCACCCCTTTTCAAGGTCCTTTTTTACAGCTCCACTATTCACGAAGTACCAGTTACCTTTATTGTGATCTTTCCATTACTGCATTTTTACTTTTTGACGGTTGCCTATCAGTATAAATATAATTTTACCTTTTACTTTTTACCACACAAAACTGTTTCGAACACTTGAACTGTGCAAATTTCTATTCACTTCGTCTTCTTCCTCATCATGTCTTCTTCGAACCCTAACCCTAGAAGAGTTCCTATTTTAGACAATTTTTCCAATGCCCCTGTTAGACATAGAAGGGGTGGGAGACTTTTTAATTAAGGTTCCTCTCGTGGTGCTGGTTCTACCATGCCTTCTCCTAACCCTGGTTCTTCTTCTAGAACTAGAGGTTCTTTTACCCAGAAATCATCTTCTAAGGGTAAGGAACCCTCTGAAGCATTACAAGAGCCTTTGGTAGAAGAGATAGTCCCTAACGATTTATCTTTTCACCATGATAGACGATCACTTGAAAGCCAAGTTTCTGGTCTGGATCGTGCCGATGCTTACCCCACTTTGATTACAGAGGTTTTAGCTCCCATAGTCCGCAAAGATTGCTACTGGAGTGACGATTTTCCAATTGTAATCCCCAATCCAAATCAAAGAATTACTTCATATATGACTGGGCTCTCTTTTGTTTACACATATCCTTTTACTCTTGGGTTTAAACCAGCTACCGATCCAGTGATTCTCGATTTCTGTCGTTTCTTCAAAGTCTGTTTAGCACAGATTGGCCCGTTGGTATGGAGGGTTGTTGCTTGTTTAAGACATCTGGCTAATTTAGCAGATATTAACTTTACCTTCCCTCACCTAATCACCTCTACTCCCCTAGGTTTTTTCGTAATGGCGTTTTTGCCTTAGTGGCTAGGAGTAAGAGGGTTTTGGTGAGTCCAGAAGATGACAAGGACCGTGGCTGGTATGCCCGGTTTGTTGCTGCCCCCACAGTTGGTTTAGTGGGTAGAGAAAACGTTCCCTTCCCTGAAAAGTGAAATTTTGCACGTAAGTTTCTCACCCTTTCTCGTACCTTTTTCTTTAGAGTTTATCAATTTCTTTAACTTTGTTTTCTCTTTTTTATAGCAACCATGGGAGTTGTGGAGAACGTTCCTAATTTTCGTGATTGGGTAGATAAATTGTTGAAGATCGCGCCTATGGAGGCTAGGTCTTGGAAATATATCTCCAGTCATTACGGTTGGAAAGTGAAGACTCACGGTAAGAGTTTTTGTCTTTCTCGTATGTAAAAATTTATTATTTTAACTTTCATCCTTCTCTTTGTCAGGATTTGCTATTCGAGGCGTTACTGCTGCAGCAGTTGCGGCCTCTCGTTCCTCTTCAGGAACTCAAATTTCCTTAGAAAGGGCTCAGGATATACTCTTGAAAAGAAAAACCATTGAAGAAGATGACTCCGAGGAAGAAGATGAAGATGGCTCGTTGATGACAAGGCCAAGAGTTAGGAGACGTATCGTCTCTGACGAAGCTAAAGTTTCTCCTCATCTTTCTCCTACCGGGCCTGTTCATCTTGTCTCTGATGATGACGTTGTCACCCCTCATGAATCGTGACTCTATTAACCAGCTTTTCGTTAGTGGTTTCGAAAGTGGTGAGTTAGGGCCTGTTTTGGATGAACTTCCCCTGTCTTCCTCTTCAACTCCCATATCTTCAATTCATTCTTTTCCTTCTCCTGCCGTACCTTTGATCCCTTCTTTACCTTCTTCTGCCGTGCCTTTGATTCCTTCCTTACCTGTTCCATCTGCTTCCGTACCTCCCTCTGTTGTTTTTACTTCTTCTACTGCTCCTCCTTCTACTGTCCATAATACAGAAGTGGGTTCTACGAGTAGAAGTGTTGCTATGAGGAGCGTGACTATTGAAGTTCCTGCTAACAACAGCCTTTTGAGGAAAAATGGCCAGGCAGATGTTTGGCTTGAGCCTTTAATTGGCCCAATTGAGAAAGAAAAAATGAATAGCCATAGCTATCTGACTTTGATGAACGACATAGTTAATTCTACCTTGAAGGTATTTTCTTTCTTTCTTTACTTTGCAAGAAATTTTTTTTTCTAGAATTCTAATTTTCCTCTCTTATCATTTTCAGGCGAATCTCATTGGTACAGAGCTGATGAGCAGAGTTTCTCTATTACAGAAGGTGGCACGTGATCTGAAAAGGCTGTTCTTGACTCAAAGAGGGTAGCTCGTGACTCTCAGTTTGAAGCAGCTAATTGGAAAGAACAATTTGATAGTGCACAAATTGCTATAGAAGATTTGCAAGAGAACAAGAATAACCTGGAACAGCAGGTAAGAGCATTATCCTCAGAGCTTGCGGTCATCAAGGCTTCTTCAAGTCAAGTAGAGAGAGAAAAAGAGCATCTCGAGTCTTCTTTTTCAGAGCAATTAACTAAGGCAAGTGAAGAAATTAGAGAGTTGAAAGCTCTTTTAAGTCAAAAAGAAGTTTATGCTGGAGATCTGATGCAGAGTTTGACTCAGACACAAGAAGATCTGCGAACTTCTGAAGGCAAGGTGCATGCCTTAGAAAAATCTCATGCCCCTCTTCAAGCCTCTTACAACTTAGCCTTGGATGAAAATGAAGGTCTCAAGAATGAAGTTGCTTCTTGGGAAAGAGATTATGAGCTTCTTGAAGATAAGGTTACAGTTGATGTAAGCTGGGCTTTTCTGAACTCTCGTCGTGATGCTTTAGTTGAAGCTAGCGAAGAAAACTTCAATTTGGAGTCAGAGTTAGCTAAAATTATGGAGACCATTGAAAAAGCTCAACAACCACTGGACTTCCCTTCACCCGCGATTGAAGTTTTCGAAGCTGAAGTTTCCGGAGTTGATGCTCCCGTGGGTGAAGCTCCCGTGAATGAAGCTCCGATGAGTGAGGCTCCCTTGGCTGAAACTTTTGCATTTGAAGTCCCTATGAACACTGAAATTGCCTCGGGTGCCGCACCTTCTTCAAGCTTAACCGTGCCTCTTGTTGCAAGCCAAGCTGAGACTTCGTCTATTGATACTCCAATTGCTGCGATTGAAGATCAACCCGCTTCTGTTGACGATGATGTTCCAGTTGAGCCCACTGATGATCCTTCTTCAGTTCTTTCTTCTTAGTGAAAAAATTTACAATTGCTTTAAATTCCCTTTTTGCAGGTACCTGTTTGGAAAACTATGTTTAAAGTTCTTGGATTCTTTTGAAAGTTTTTTGCAATCAAACCCTTGGTTATCACTTGAGGGTTGATTTTAGAAGTACAAGTCCCNCTCGACTAGGTGAAGCGCCTCGGTCTAAGTGGTATAAAAGACGTAAGGGTCATGTCAAGGCTATCAATTCACCCCAACCAGTGGGTGGAATAGCCAAAGAAGTGCCCATAAATCCTGGACCTTATGAAGGAAGATTCAACCTATGCGTCGCAATCATGGATGACTTCGAACTCATAGAGGGATTGGAATTCCTGAGGCAAACCCACACCATACCCGTAACATATGCCAACATGCTCCTGATGTTGGGAGAAAATGGGGCCAAGCCCCGCATCATACCATGCATGCCCATAAAGATGGCCGCTGAAAATATCTCGGCCATGTAGTTGATGAAAGGAGTCAAAAGACATGAACCTATGGTTCCAGCTACCCTTTGCAACAAGAATCAGAAGTCATATCATCGACTTTAGATGACTGATGACGCTCCTCGATGTGGGAAGACTCGTCAGGCAGACCAAAAGGACAAGTCGGACCGCTCATCACAAGCGGGACTTTTGGAGCCACTACATGCCCCAGAAATACCTTGGGAAAGTGTTTCCCTTAACTTCATCACATGATTGCCCAAAGTCGAAAACTTGCATCTATCTTGGTTATAATAGATCGGTTTTCCAATTATGCAGCCTTCATAGTAGCCCCACAAAACATATTAGCAGAAGATACATCTCGACTCTTCTTCTCGCACATTGTCAAATATTGGGGCCTGCCCAAAGACATCGTTAGTGGTCGCGACTCACGCTTCACTAGCAACTTCTGGACCCATCTCTTTAAGTGATTCAGGTCCAAATTGAGTCACAACTCAAACTTCCATCCACCATCAGATGACCAGACGGGACGGTTCTATGACATGCTGGAGGAATATCTTTGTCACTTTGCAATCGGATTACAACAACATTGGGTAAAGCTTTTGGATGCTGCTCCACTGTGTTTCAATTCTCAAAAGAGCCCCAATACAAACAAAATCGCTTTTGAAATTGTTATCGGACATCAACCGCTTCTCCTGCAAACGGTGAATGTATTAACCATGCCAAAATCTCCTCGAGCTGCCAACTTCTCGAGGGAATGGGAGCGCAATTTGGAGATAGTGCGGAGCTATCTCGTCAGAGCCCAAGAGCGGGCGAAAAGGTTCGCTGATCAGAATCTTTGCTTTGTCCAACACCAAGCAGGAGACAAAGTGATGCTAAACATCCCAAAGCGGTACTTGTTTGCATAGAGGACCCATGACCCTCGCCTACTGCAAAAACATATTGGGCCATTGTCCATTGAAAGACGCATTGGGAAATCCACATACCAGGTTGCCATCCCAGCTTGGTGGAAGATCCATCAAGTCTTCCATGTCAGTCGCCTGAGATCTCTTCGGAAAGACATGGACATCTGCTCAACGGCTGGCAGATGCCAACAGCGCCGCGCGCACAGACAATGCCCGGCGCATATGCCTCTGATATCGGTTGCTTAGCCTTACGTCACCCTTTCAAGGAACCTCGGGAAGGCGCCACGTAACAGTATAGAAGTTAAACTTCTATTGTGTGATATGTAACTTCACTTAGTTATGTTCTATGCTAGTATCTTCTTGATCCGCAGCAGCATGAATTGAGAAACAAGTTAATTGAAGTTCGTCCTCCATACAACCTCTGATAATTTCTTATAATTAATTCTTCTATGGGAGATAATTAATTTATCAAAAGATAGTACTGTACTTCGAATTAACATGATTTAGACAACGGCTATACTGTTATAAACAATGATGCTTCATAATATGGATGTTGAAAAAAAGGGTAGATATGAGAGTGACAAAAAAGGGTAGCCCGGTGCACTAAGCTCTCGCTATGCGCAAGGTCGATCGGGGGAAGGACCAGACCACAAGGATCGATCTATTGTACACCGCCTTAACTTGCATTTCTGCAAGAGGCTGTTTTCCCGGCATGAACTCATGACCTTCTGTTCACATAATGACTTTACCAGTTACGCGAAGACTCCCTTTACGAGAGTGACAAAGCAAAAAAAAACTAATTAAGCTAAGGAGAAGAGGAATTAATATATATTGGGACAAGGAAGAAGGGTCAGTGGAACATGCTCACATGGGATTTCATGTCTTCAAACTTCAAGTACTTGTTGACCAAATATACAAATCCAGAAATAATAACAAGTTATTTTCTTCAATTACTAGAGTTCAGTTAGAGTCCAAAAATATGTACATTATTCACAGCTATTTGGGAATATGATGGTATGATAATGGCAGATCTAGCTGTAACTTACTCACCTTTTGTTTTTCTGTATATGCTTTTCCATAATTACCCAATCATCCAACGATTAAGAATCTGCAGTTTGATTGTAATTTTGCTAATATATAAGCTAAGATTAATTATTATCAAGTAAATCCATTATTATTAGTTGATTCTACTTATACTACATAGTATGATTGGATAGTCAAGGAGAATCCAATGCTAAATATGACCAAAATATTCCAGCTGAGTTTATTCTAACAACTTGAACAAGTATTATTTTTTGTTATTTCGCAGGGAGAACTTTTTAATTATTGTTATACCATAAACAACATGATTATCATCAGTAATGTTATATTCGGCAACTGCTGAAACTTAAAATTGGAAATATTATACGACACAACAAACATATACACTGTATTTTTCATTCGTAGCTATACTTTCAGAAAATTATTATTCGTAGCAATATTTGAATTTTAAAGCAAATTCACTTGTAATACTGAAACAAGAGATCAATTATTTTGAACTGAAATAAAAGAGAAACAAGATCTCGTAGCTCGGTTGGTTAGAGCATCTACTTAGTCTTGAGTTCGACTCTTAATGAGACCGCTCTATTTTTTCGTATTTATGTATTTCGCATTAATTGCATGAACAAATACAATCGATGCAGGGCATGCTGACAATAATTGAGCATTAGCTACGAAATGTTAATTAGACAAACTATAATTACATATGATAATTAGGCGCTAAACTGCAGTACTTTATGAATATTTTTCTTTAGAGTATATACTTGCCAAGTCCTGAACTAGTAACTGCTTTCAAAAAAAATTTAAATCCCAATTGTGTGGAACTTATGGCACCTAGTAATTGAACATAGAATTAAAGGACTAAAGAAGTAAACTAAGGAGAAGAAAGACTAAAGAAATGGTAGTTGGGCGTTGGTGATTCCTCCCTCCTAGCTTCGTTTGAATGAAAAAAAAAGGCAATATATCTCTCAACCATCTTTAACCTTTTCACAGACATTAACCTTTTCTCAACCATCTTTTTCTACTTTTGCAAGGCTGGCTTTGCCCTTTGGTGGTAAAAGGTTTCAAATTAAATTGTGGTTCTGAAATAAAGTTTCTAATATTATACTTTTACCTGTGAAAGATATGAAGTTGAATATAACTAGCTGGTCATCTAGGGGGAAAAGTTATAAAGGAATATCTAGTTAAATGTAATGGAATAGAACGCATGCTTCTATTTGAACTTTGAAATTGCAAGTTTTATTCCAACGAAAGAACAATAACAACAACTACCCAGTAAAATCACACATAGTGGGGTCTGGGGAGGGTGATGTGTACGCTGTTTAACCTAAAAATAGATTTTTAGTCAAAGCAAGAATTTAGAAGAATACGGGTTACTGATAACCAGAAAAGTATATAAAGAAAGAAATTTGAGAATAGTAAGATATGAAAGCTAGTAAATCAGAGTATAATCCAATAGTGTCTTGTGTCTATAATTGTTTGTTCCTTTCCCTTTTATAGCCATTTTTGGGATACGAGCCTTACATTTGTCATAATAAGGCAATTATGGGCAATTAATGACTTTAAATGTTACGTTATGCAATCATATACATTAAATACATATTCTCTAACGTTTCTAGCATTTGATACTCATTAAATATTGTATCTGGGCTCTTATTTGCTGTCAGATTCATTCCTTTGATTCTTCACGATTTTTGAACTTTAAATGTCTTGAATAGGTACGAGCGTTGAATTGCTCGTATGACTGCTCGTGCCTCTTCTATTTAACTTGCTCGTATCTGTTGTTGCTCGTACCTATTACCCAACCTTAATTCTTTGACTGTTTGACCAGTCTACGTGTCATGACACGTCATCTCCAATATGCAAACTAAATTTTTCCCAATACAGATAGTCCCCCCCCCCCCCCCCCCACTTTCCATTTATCGTCAGTTGAATATTTGTGAAGTGGATTTCATAAAAGGAGAATTTTTGTCACCATTAATGCTATGACAAGATTGACGCTTCAATGGTCACTTCTATTTAATGTTCTTCACACGTGTCAACTCCTTATCAATTCTGCAGCTTGCACCCCTTTTCAAGGTCCTTTTTTACAGCTCCACTATTCACGAAGTACCAGTTACCATTATTGTGACCTTCCATTACTGCATTTTCACTTTTTGACGGTTGCCTATCAGTATAAATATAATTTTACCTTTTACTTTTTACCACACAAAACTCTTCCGAACACTTGAAATGTGCAAATTTCTATTCACTTCTTCTTCTTCCCCATCATGTCTTCTTCGAACCCTAACCCTAGAAGAGTTCCTATTTTAGACAACTTTCCCAATGCCCCTGTTAGACATAAAAGGGGCGGAAGACTTCGTAGTTTAGGATCCTCTCGTGGTGGTGGTTCTGCCATGCCTTCTCCTAGTCCTGGTTCTTCTTCTAGAACTAGAGGTTCTTTTACCCAAATATCATCTTCTAAGGGCAAGGAACCCTCTTAACCATTACAAGAGCCTTTGGTAGAAGAGATAGTCCCTAACGATTTATCTTTTCACCATGATAGACGATCACTTCAAAGCCAAGTTTCTGGTCTGGATCGTGCCGATGATTACCCCACTTTGATTACAGAGGCTTTAGCTCCCATAGTCCGCAAAGATTGCCACTGGAGTGACGATTTTCCCATTGTAATCCCCAATCCAAATCAAAGAATTACTTCATATATGACTGGACTCTCTTTTGTTTACACATACCCTTTTACTCTTGGGTTTAAACCAGCTATCGATCCAGTGATTCTCGATTTCTGTCGTTTCTTCAAAGTCTGTTTAGCACAGATTGGCCCGTTGGTATGGAGGATTGTTGCATGTTTAAGACATCTGGCTAATTTAACAGATGTTAACTTTACCTTCCCTCACCTAATTCACCTCTACTCCCCTAGGTTTTTTCGTAATGGCGTTTTTACCTTAGTGGCTAGGAGTAAGAGGGTTTTGGTGAGCCCAGAAGATGACAAGGACCGTGGCTGGTATGCCCGGTTTGTTACTACCCCCACAGTTGGTTTTGGTGGGTAGAGAAAACATTCCCTTCCCTGAGAAGTGGAATTTTGCACGTAAGTTTCTCACCCTTTCTCGTACCTTTTTCTTTCGAGTTTATCAATTTCTTTTAACTTTGTTTTCTCTTTTTTTTAGTAACCATGGGAGTTGTGGAGAACGTTCCCAATTTTCGTGGTTGGGTAGATAAATTGTTGAATATCGCGCCTATGGAGGCTAGGTCTTGGAAATATATCTCCAATCGTTACGGTTGGAAAATGAAGACTCGCGGTAAGAGTTTTTGTCTTTCTCATATGTAAAAATTTATTGTTTTAACTTTCATCCTTCTCTTTGTCAGGATTTGCTATTCGAGGCGTTACTGCTGCAGCAATTACGGCCTCTCGTTCCTCTTCAGGAACTCAAATTTCCTTAGAAAGGGCTCAGGATATACTCTTGAAAAGAAAAACCATTGAAGAATATGACTCCGAGGAAGAAGATGAAGGTGGTTCATTGATGACAAGGCCAAGAGTTAGGAGACGTATCATCTCTGACGAAGCTGAAGTTTCTCCTTTCTCCTACCGGGCATGTTCATCTCGTCTCTGATGATGACGTTGTCACCCCTCGTGACACTCGTGACTCTATTAACCAACTTTTCGTTAGTGGTTTCGAGAGTGGTGAGTTAGGGCCTGTTTTGGATGAACTTCCCCTGTCTTCCTCTTCAACTCTCATATCTTCAATTCCTTCTTTTCCTTCTCCTATCGTACCTTTGATCCCTTCCTTACCTTCTTCTACCGTGCCTTTGATTCCTTCCTTACCTGCTCTATCTGCTTCCGTACCTCCCTCTGCTGTTTTTACTTCTTCTACCGCTCCTCCTTCTACTGTCCATCATACAGAAGTGGGTTCTACGAGTAGCAGTGTTGCTATGAGGAGCGTGACTATTGAAGTTCCTGCTAACAACAGTCTTTTGAGGAAATCTGGTCAGGTAGATGTGTGGCTTGAGCCTTTAATTGGCCTAATTGAGAAAGAAAAAATGAATAGCCATAGCTGTTTGACTTTGATGAACGACATAGTTCATTCTACCTTGAAGGTATTTTCCTTCTTTCTTTACTTTGCGAATATCTTTTTTTAGAATTCTAATTTTCCTCCCTTATCATTTTCAGGCCAATCTCATTGGTACAGAGCTGATGAGCAGGGTTTCTCTATTAGAGAAGGTGGCACGTGACTCTGAAAAGGCTGTTCTTGACTCAGAGAGGGTAGCTCGTGACTCTCAGTTGGAAGCAGCTAATTGGAAGGAGCAATTTGATAGTGCACAAATTACTATAGAAGATTTGCAAGAGAACAAGAATAACCTGGAACAGCAGGTAAGAGCATTATCCTCAGAGCTTGCGGTCATCAAGGCTTCTTCAAGTCAGGTAGAGAGAGAAAAAGAGCGTCTCGAGTCTTCTTTTTCAGAGCAATTAACTAAGGCAAGTGAAGAAATTAGAGAGTTGAAAGCTCTTTTTAGTCAAAAAGAATTTTATGTTGGAGATCTGATGCAGAATTTGACTCAGACACAAGAAGATCTGCGAACTTCTGAAGGCAAGGTGCATGCCTTAGAAAAATCTAATGCCTCTCTTCAAGCCTCTTACAACTAGCCTTGGATGAAAGTGAAGGTCTCAAGAATAAAATTGCTACTTGGGAAAGAGATTATGAGCTTCTTGAAGATAAGGTTGCAGTTGATGTAAGCTGGGCTTTTCTGAACTCTCGTCGTGATGCTTTAGTTGAAGCTAGCGAAGAAAACTTCAATTTGGAGTCAGAGTTAGCTAAAATTATGGAGACCATTGAAAAAGCTCAACAACCACTGGACTTCCCTTCACCCGCGATTGAAGTTTTCGAAGCTGAAGTTTCCGGAGTTGATGCTCCGTGGGTGAAGCTCCCGTGAGTGAGGCTCCCTTGGCTGAAACTTTTGCATTTGAAGTCCCTATGAACACTGAAATTGCCTCGGGTGCCGCACCTTCTTCAAGCTTAACCGTGCCTCTTGTTGCAAGCCAAGCTGAGACTTCGTCTATTGATACTCCAATTGCTGCGATTGAAGATCAACCCGCTTCTGTTGACGATGATGTTCCAGTTGAGCCCACTGATGATCCTTCTTCAGTTCTTTCTTCTTAGTGAAAAAATTTACAATTGCTTTAAATTCCCTTTTTGCAGGTACCTGTTTGGAAAACTATGTTTAAAGTTCTTGGATTCTTTTGAAAGTTTTTTGCAATCAAACCCTTGGTTATCACTTGAGGGTTGATTTTAGAAGTACAAGTCCCCAAGTCTTGTCATGGGGCATTTTGCATAAATAGTTCGATGACTAAGTTTATACTTAGTCATTAGTTTTAAATATTAAGAAGTTTTTATTATCATTAAACTTCTGTCTGTTCTATTCTTGCCTTTTATTTTCAAGGACTTAAAGAATAGTCTGCATTTTTGTTCTTTGAAAATGCTTCTGTTAACTCATGACTAAATAACATGAGTTTTATAAAAGAGGGCCCTTTTATATTTTGACACTTAATGAAGAAGACGTCTCAACTTCATAATGGTGTTATCATACGATAAAAGAAATAGGAACACACATGTTTCTTTGAAATAACTTTGACAAGTTTTTATTTCTGAACCTTGACAAGTTTTGAGTAATACTTTACATGTATTTGAATTACATTTATAACTTTCTCGTAATTGTTTTCCTTGTAACAGATTTATACAAAAGAAGAACAATAGATACAGGGTTTTTCCTTATAACCCGTTTTATTACATAATCTTTACCCTAACCGTTTTGAGGTACATTGGGTCCCCTTAGCTCCAAAATATTAGGAAGGGTTTGAGAGGTGACTCCATTGTTCTCATGGGAAAGAACACTATGATGAATGCCGTTGTTCTCATGGGAAAGAACACTATGATGAATGCCATGACTTCGTAACTTTTACTCGGTACTTTAATCTTCTAGGCTTGATTTTTTCTCTCTTCTAGGCTTGATTTTTCCTCAATCTTCTAGGCTTGATTTTTCTCAATCATCTTTGCCTTTTTTATACACGTGACTGTATATACTATGTAGTCCCCCAAGTGTTTGAGTGTTGAAGCATGAAGCCTCGAGCACTTGATAGTCTCTTTCACCTGGTCCTTTTCCTGAAAAGGAAATACATACGGGACCCGGGGGTGCGATTATAGATGAAGACTGCTTAACCCGTTTATATTTCTATCAGAATAATTGTAACCCTGGGCCAGGAATTTTAGTTTATTCCATTTTGCCTTACAGGTCGTGACTCATCATTTAGTACGGGTTAGCGTTTTGCCTATCATCTAAAATCGTTAGTAAAATTTTAACAATTCAAAAAATAAAATTTAACATGGTGATACCTGACCGTGGGTTTTTCCTTAGAAGTAGTATCTCTTCAAATGAACAGCATTCCAATGTGAAGGAAGCACCTTCCCGTCCATTGTTTCCAATTCATATGCTCCTTTTCCTGCAATATCTCGAACTCTGTAGGGTCCTTCCCAGGTTGGACTTAGTTTACCCTCGTTGGCTGCCTTTGTAGATTGAAAAACCTTTTTAAGCACGAAGTCCCCAATTTTGAAGTATCTCAGGCGTGCTTTCCTGTTGTAATATCGTTCGATCACTTGTTTTTGTGCTGCCATTCTTATTAACGCAGCTTCTCTCCTGCCTTCCAATAAATCCAAATTGACCCGCATCTCTTCATCATTAGACTCTTGTGCTACTTGTGAGAATCTTGTGCTTGGTTCTCCTATTTCAACCGGGATTAGTGCCTCAGCTCCATAAACCAAAGAGAAAGGTGTTTCACCTGTGCTCGTTTTTGTTGTTGTGCGATATGCCCATAAAACTCCGGGTAACACTTCAGGCCAATTACCCTTTGACTCCTCTAATCGTTTCTTTAAATTGTTGATTATGACTTTGTTTGTTGATTCTGTTTGCCCATTACCCACTGGATGATAAGGTGTGCCAACTCTCAAAAAACTCTGTGACTTGAGCTCCGATAAATTGAGGGCCATTGTCGCATACGATTTCCTTTGGTACACCAAATCGGCAGATGATATTTCGCCAAATGAAATCCTTAACCTCCTTTTCTCGCACCTGTTTAAATGCTCCTGCCTCCACCCATTTAGTGAAATAATCAGTAAGTACGAGCAGAAACTTTACCTGTCCTTTTGCTTGAGGTAACGGTCCTACTATATCCATCCCCCATTTCATAAATGGCCACGGCGCAATGACTGGATGTAATAATTCTGCTGGTCTGTGCATATTGTTACCGTACCTCTGGCATTTATCACATTTAGCCACGAAACTCTCCGCTTCTTCTTCCATTTTGGGCCAATAGTACCTTGCTCTAATCAAGGTTCTCACCAGTGATCTTCCTCCTGCGTGATTTTCGCAATGCCCCTCATGTATTTCCCTCATTACATACTCCGTTTGAGAAGGTCCGAGGCATCTTGCTAAGGGGCCACCGAACATTTTACGATAAAGATTCCCCTGTTTTAAACAGTAACGAGCAGTCTTTTTTCGAAGTGCATGCGCTTGTCTCTTGTCATCAGGGACGGTACCATACTGTAAAAAAGCAACAATTTCGTTCCTCCAATCCCAAGTTAAATTATTAAAATTTACCTCATTCTTATCAGGTTCGAGAACTGAGTGAAATAAATGTATAACCGAGGCGTTTGCATCATTTGCCACATCAGCTGCGGATGCGAGATTGGCTAAGGCATCTGCTTCAACATTTTCATCCCTTGGTATTTGTATGACCTTCCAAGTTTGGAATTGCTTTATCAGTTCCCGTACCTTTTCCAAGTACTGTTGCATCCTTGTTTCCCTAGCCGTGTAAGTCCCCAACATTTGATTAACCACGAGTTGCGAATCACTTTTGATCACTACTTGATTTATACCAAGTTCTCGTGCCAATTCTAGACCTGCAATCACAGCTTCATACTCCGCTTCATTGTTAGTTATGGAATGACATTTAATAGCTTGCCTAATAGTTTCACCCGTAGGTGGTACTAAGACAATTCCTAATCCTGCACCTTTTACGTTAGATGAGCCATCAGTGAATAAGGTCCATGTTCCTGGATTAGCCCCATTAAGTATCTGTACTTCTTTTTCTGCTTCTAATTGCATCCCTTGGCTAAAGTCAGCCACGAAATCAGCTAATACTTGGGATTTTATTGCTGTTCTAGGTAGGTACGTGATTTCATATTCACTTAGCTCTATGGCCCATTTAGCTAACCTCCCTGATAATTCATGCTTATGAAATATATTGCGTAAGGGGTATGCAGTCACTACAACAATGGGATGACATTAAAAATATGGTCTTAACTTTCTAGATGCCATGATTAAAGTAAGTGCTAGTTTTTCTAATTGTGGATACCGTGTCTCTGCATCTAACAGAGATTTACTAACATAATAGATAGGGGATTGCTTACCCTGTTCTTCTCGAACCAAAACAGCGCTTACCGCAACTTCTGAAACAGCAAGGTAGATGAAAAGTTTCTCCCCAGCCTTTGGTTTTGCTAGCAAAGGTGGATTTGATAAGTATGTTTTCAAATCCCTAAGTGCTCGTTGACACTCCTCATTCCACTCATGATGATCCTGCTTCTTAAGGGCTGAGAAGAATTTAAAACATTTTTCCGATGATTTAGAAATGAATCTTCCTAAAGCTGCGATTCTTCCTGTCAATCTTTGAACTTCTTTCTTGTTTGAAAGTATATCAGGGATTTCTTCAATGGCCTTAATCTGTGCAGGATTCACTTCAATACCACGGTTAGAAACAAGAAAACCTAAAAACTTACCTGATGCCACACCAAATGCACATTTTTCTGGGTTCAACTTCATATTATATTTTCGTAAAATGTTAAACGTGTCAGACAGATGCGATATATGATCTTCTGAATAATGAGTCTTAACTAGCATATCATCTATATATACCTCCATGGTCTTACCTAAATGTTCTTGAAACATTTGGGTAACTAACCTCTGATACGTTGCACCTGCATTCTTAAGACCAAAGGGCATTACCTTATAACAGTAAGTCCCCCTGTCTGTTATGAAAGAAGTTTTTTCCTCATCTCCTGGATCCATTTTGATTTGATTGTAGCCTGAATATGCATCTAAAAAACTTAATAGCTCATGCCTTGCAGTAGCATCAATTAGTTGATCTATGTGCGGTAAAGGAAAAGAATCTTTTGGACAGGCTTTATTAAGGTCTGTGCAATCTACACAGACTCGCCACTTGCCGTTCTTCTTAGGAACCACAACAGTGTTAGCTAACCAGTTATGATATTTTACCTCACGAATTGAACCAATTTTTAGCAATTTTTGAACTTCTTCTTGAATCACCTTATTCTTGAAAGTTCCTTGCTTTCTTTTCTTTTGCTTGACTGGAGGGTATGATGGATCTTCATTCAATTTATGAGTCATGACTTCCGGTGGTATCCCTGTCATGTCAGAATGGGACCAAGCAAAACAATCTGCATTAGCTTTTAAAAATTCAATCAATTTACGTTTTACCTCCGGGCTAAGATTAGCTCCTATATACACTTTTTTCTCGGGCCAATGTATAAATAAAACCACGGCCGCCAATAGGCCATCAATTCGAGCGCGATACCAAAGGAAAACGAACTCTGGAAGGAATTACCTAACTCCCGCACTAATACGGACTTTCCTTAGAAAATAGGAAGCGAGACGAAAAAAATAGCATATAGGAAACTATAATCAACATCACACTATTGCTACGCGCAACCCGATCCAAACATAGATCTCACAAAAGGAGATTGCACAACGAGCTAAATTTGCTCATTACAATAAAATATCGAATTTCGGTCACAAGCACGCTAAGTGCATAATAACATCCCTGAGGGAACATGTAGCGCTATAAGCTACGAAACCCAAGCACCACTGAGGTGCGATATACAATCTGAATCTCAAGAGCATTTTAGCTCATATAACATCATTTCCACGCGGATCCTCAACACGTAAGCAATTTCTCAAGCCGTCTCACAACTCACACGGCGCAACGTATCACTACACGAAATATCTGACAGCGAAATAACACCCTGACTACTCCTCCACAAGAAGCACATTACTGAAATGAACACCACTGGCTTGACATAGAGCCCATATTCGCATTTAAATTCATCCACCGACCTCAAGTCGATCCCGATCATATCAACTAAACCAATAACCTTTCAAAGGTCCATACTAATATCCCTCTTCTCATAACACACAAGAACAACCATCATAATCGGAGTACTCATCCACAGTCCACAACTCAGTAACTGAGTGCCCTCCAGGCACATATTCTCAACTTATCGATATCATCACAAATCTTCATACTCGGTTTAAGTTCTTCAATCAATCAAGTGACTACCTGCCACACTTATACAATCCTCTTGTGGGACACACTCCCACAACCTACCATGACAAATAGTTGGGCCGTACCTCGAAACCACCGACTGCACTAACGCTGAAAAGCGATCAAGAATCATTAACCAGGACGCAAAGACCCTTTTCACGAAACACCGATCTCAGGTGACGCTGAAGACAATACCAGTTTACCTTAAACGTCGAAACTCCTTTCCCGCTCATCCGAGCTTGTGACATCCTTGTCAACACCGAACTGCTACATTGATCTTCACTTCAAATTCCCTACAACTCACTGCACGTAGCATGCCAATATACAATAGAACTCGTTCTTCCATCATAGCTTCGGAACCGCTAATAGGTTAGCACTTCATCATATAAAAACTTTTATCTTAACTCACTCCAGGAGATCCATAATGTCACACAGGTGAATTCTCATAACCGTAGAATATGTAAATCTCTAAGTAGTGGTCTAAGCCACCATAGCCCTTCCGGAATCTACTTTCGCATAACAAGCCATAACAATAGAATGCTCCTAAATAACATCAATTACGGCTGCTGACAAGCCTGATATGTACCATCACAACTCACTTGCATAACTCGATCACGCTGAGGAAACTGATCACTAACACTAATATGCCAAATTCAATTATGGCCAATCAATCTACCTTATTCCAATTTATCCTTGATTGCCTTAGAGATAGTACTAACTCCATCCACACATAACATACTCCATCTACACTCATCTCGAGTGACGTTGAATCACAAAACTATGCTGTCTCAAATCCCCTGAACCATTTCATACCTTCCTTGTGCGCACATTCGCACCCCAACTGATATGCCCATTCTGCAAATCCTTCTACGAATCCAAAGTCCTTTCTCATCTTTCTCTCAAGAGCTACACTGAAAGTTAATACATCATAGAACATTCCGGGCCTCCACTCGTAAGCTGCTGCAAAAGCTTGATTCTTAACTGTACTTATAGGCTCAAAATCATGAGGCACCATACTTTACCTCTTTTTGAGTCCATTAGGACCATTACTGAGAGCCACCCGCTCTGACTTGGTCCCGAATATAATCAACTTCATAAATCTTATGACGCATGAATACCCTCTCGACGAGGCACCCGGCGGAATCACTTCCTATGAAACCTGCATTTATACAAGGCATAAATCCTGAGTCCCTTCCCAAGTCTGGACATGGGCCAATAAGGCCAACGATAGCCCACCTTTAATAATTCCTTTGCTCAAATTACCACTTATGGCCCTTTTTCCTGTAGCTGAAACAACTCATCAATATGCTAATAACAAGAAACCCCGCAAGTAGCTAACTATGCAACCCAATCATAAGGGGTGGGACTCTCCCACTTAGCTTGAAGCCATTATTTCACAAATCTGGAACTCACCGGAATTCCTCATCTCTTATTGACATCGCCTCACGCAATCAATCGCAAAAATTCTCGATATCCTACTGTAGAAGCCCCCCCCCCCTTTTATACTCTGAATCATTAACAACATTCACACAACAATTCCCTTCGCTGCATAACCAATAGAACTCTTCGCAGAAGCCTCGCCAACCACGTGACTGCTAACCTGCTCACAGGAATACCCCACCTGTAGTAGTCCCTCCCCGGCATCTTCCAATGCTGCTACATGGGGTACAATTACTGCGACATCGATAATCCCTCCTGAGTCTGAGCTCATTCTCCAGCTGCACAAGTCCATTCATCACTCGTGGACATCAATTAAATGCGCGGCAATATTCCTCCAATCCCAAGTTATGTTGTGTCCTTCTCTATTCACGAAGCTCCGTCCCGTTATACTAAATCTCCTGCCGCATGATAGCCCATACTTCTAATTAATCCGTAGGCTTCAATCGCCAGCCACTATAATCCCAAATCATTCCAAACTCTCCTTAAGGTGCGTAATCATCCTACCACCAAGCCCATATGCAACCTCCGCCACTCTCCCACTTTGGGCAAACTCGCTTCTTTAATCAGCTACCTGACCTTTGCTTCATACACCTGGCCTTTTAGAAGTTTAAAACTCCGCCTGACACTTCCCGCACGCATTTTTCATCTTTTGCTGCTCGGTTGTTGCCTTAATAAAATCTATCTTCATAGCACTTGAGTCCACAAATCGCTACTAACTTTAAACCTTTCCGAAGGTCATCCTTCTCGAACCGCCAACATTAGAAATATTGATCCAATCCTGAACCACCGCACCCTGCAATATCTGACAGTTGCATCTCCGATACTATTTCACCATATCTTGCCCCAAAGGCGAATTGTAGAAAATTATAACACCGACACACTTAATACGTTCAATTAGGACAACAGCACTCCAACAAAGAAGAAAACTCCACTACGCTTTCAATTACCAAGTCTCATTACTTCCACCAGCCCACATCTAACCATCCTTAGTTTGACTGCCTTTCCCCCTGCCGAGAATAAAGTACTGAATCTCTTGGTTATGCACTGAGTAAACCTCCCTTCAAGTCATTCACCGCTCCGACACGTGGGCGACATCCTACCATCATATCACTACTGCGGAACAGTCATTCATAAGCATCATGGCAACTTGTGCCTAGCCTCAAAGCCCTCAGAAGTACCGTTACTGAGCTGAAACATTAGAATATCCTTCCATAAGGTGACGATAACAATCCGATCAGCTATACCAGGAGAAACATCATGTATCATATCTGTAGTACCATCATGACTCTTAAATTCTCGATTTATAACAAGCGCTTTGCGTTGCGTAAGATTGAGTAGGAATGAATTAAAGGCATACGCCTCCAGGGAACAAATCGCACGATAAGGAATCAAGAAGGGAAGTACTCCTAACAGTCCTGCAGCCTCCCGAGGATAAGTACAGACGTCTCCGTACCGATCCGCGAGACTCTACTAGACTTGCTCATGACTCGTGAGACCCTAGGAACCTAGTGCTCTGATACCATGTTGTCATGACCCAAAATCCACTAAGGGTCGTGATGGCGCCGGACACCGCTGTCAGGCAAGCCAACCAAATACTTAATTTAACTCTGATTTTAACAATTTTGAAAACCAAGATTTTCCTTTAAATTTCATAAGTAAAAAGATAACTACTTCAATTCAAATTAAATACTAGCAATCAATACAAAATATTCAAAAACCATCCCAGAACCCGGTGTCACAAGTGCATGAGCATCTACTGATAAGGAAATAAAATACAATACAACATCCGTCCGGAATACAGTGGACGGAAAGAAAATGCAATTTGCTGGAAGGGACTTTACTAGCTGCGGGCCGCCTCGAATAATGCAACTCACCTAGTTCCCGAGTCATCCATGCTGCTATGCCCAGTAGGCCGCTAGAGTAACATATACCTGTGCAACAAAAATGCACAGAAGTGTAGTATGAGTACGTAAACAACGTGTACTCGATGAGTATCCCGCCTAATCTCGAAGAAGTAGAGACGAGATAGTCGACTTCGACACATACTAGTGGTCCAATAATGGGGTCAGTAACACATTATGTCATGGAGTTCTATAAACATGATTCTAGTCCAAATAGAAGGAAACAAGTAAACAATTAATTCTTTATAGGAAATTTTCAAAATTCCTTTTCGTAATTATCCAATTATTTCCAAGCCATGAAGAGGCAATAATAACTTAATCAAGTTCAAGGCAGCAATACAAGCATGCGCATGTTATGCCGAGGCGATGGCCCGATCCAACATAAATAAACTGTGCACTTGCCGGGGGTCGACGGCGCGCCTATAGATGCATCTATTTAATCTGCCGAGGCGTTTGGCTTGTTCCATAAATAAACACATACCCTGCTCGTGAATCATGCATGCGACACAGATACACATAGAGATACATGCCAATCAGTCAATTAAGAACATACCGGGGAATATTTATCCAAATAAAACAATTTCTCTTTTAACAATTCAGGAAAATGATGTTTGATCCCTTTTTAAATTCATTTACTAATCCAAGGTGATTTAAGCAATTCAAGCTATCAAAGGGGTGCATAAATAATCCAAGTATAACATGTTGTGGGTCCTAACTACTCAGACAATAGCATAATAGTAGCTACGCACGGACTCTGGTCACCTCGTGCGTACGTAGCCCCACAATTAGGAGCACATAATCAATTAATTCACCTATGGGGACAATTCCCTCTTACAAGGTTAGAAAGGAGACTCACCTTGCTCCGAAGATCCATAACCGGCATTCCACGCCCTTCCGAAGACACCAATTGATGCACCACGCTCCAAAGCTATCCAACGGTTATGCAAATCCATTAATATATGCTCAATTATTCATTACAATCTAACTTATAGCAATTCCTAACTCCGGTCGAAAAGTTGACCAAAACGCCCTCGGTCCCACGTGCCCGGAATCCGAAATTTTTCGAAGATAAAGATTACCCATGACCTTAGGAACTTAAATATAAAATTTTCACTAAATTCCATACTCAAAATCGTGGCTAAATTCCAAGAATATAATTTCTAGGTCTTTCTACCAAAACCCCAAATTTTTCTACACAAATCATGCTTAAATCCGTACATAATTGATGTATTCAACTGATAATAGGTGGGGATATCTTACTTTGTCGTAGATGATGAAAATCCCCTCTTGAAGCTCCCCAAAATCGCCCATGCCAAGTGAAAAATGGGGGAAGAGTGACCAAACCCCGAGTTAAAATAACCTTCTGGCTCCAGGTATTTCCGCACCTGCGATCCTATGACCGCTTCTGCGGTTCCGCAGGTGCGGATATAATACTGCTTCTGCGGTCCGCCCTATGCTGCCTTTCTTTTCGCTTGTGCGATACTCCCTCCGCAGATGCGGTTCCGCTTCTGCAAAAATCTGGCCGCATCTGCGGTCCACTCTGAGACGACCTCATCCGCTTCTGCGACCACTTCTCCGCAGATGCGGTCCCGCTTCTGCGGAACCTTGATCGCATCTGCGGTCCTCGAACCCTTGACCAAAAATCGCCCCTGCGGCTCCCTTTCCGCTTCTGCGGGGCCGCTTCTGCGGATAACCCACCGCAGAAGCGAAAATACGAGCAACCAGATCCTTCAGCTGTCCAAAAATCCAAATTTCGATCCGTTAACCACCCGGAATCCACCCGAGGCCCCCGGTACCCCAACCAGTCCCAAAACACATTACGGACTTGCTCGAGGCCTCAAATCACATCAAACAACGCTAAAATCATGAATCAACCCCCAATCCAAGCTTTATGAACTTTAGAACTTCCAACATCTACTTTCGATGCTTAAACCTATCAAATCACGTCCGATTGACCTCAAATTTTGCAGACAAGTCATATTCGACATTACGGACCTACTGCAACTTCCTGAGTCGGATTCCGACCCCGATATCAAAAAGTCCACTTCCAGTCAAACTTCTTAAAAAACCTTTAAATTTCTATCTTTAGCCAAATGGCTCCAAAATGACCTACGAACCTCCGAATTCACTTCCGGTCGCGCTCCCAACTCCAGAATCACCATACGGAGCTATTCACAGACTCGGAATCCCAAACGGACATCGATAACACTGAAATGCACTTCAAGCCAAACTTATAAAATTCTTCAAAAAAGCTAACTTCCACAATAGGCGCCAAAATGCTCCCGGGTTATCCAAAACCCGAACCAGGCATACGCCCAAGTCCGAAACCATCATACGAATCTGCTGGAACCTTCAGATCCCGATTCCGAGGTCGTTTACTCAAAAATCCAATCCTAGTTCATTCTTTCAACTTTAAGCTTCCGAAATAAGAATTCTCCTGCCAATTCAACTCTGGAATTCCCAAAATTCAATTCCGACCACGCGCACAAGTAATAATACCTGAAATGAAGCTGCTCATGGCCTTAGACTGTTGAACGGAGCGCTAGAACTCAAAATGACCGGTCGGGTCGTTACACCCCCAATCAGTCTCCTCTCACACCCCAGCAAACCCTAGAGACAGCCCCTCCCTGAGCTGCCGTCTGCCGCCGCCAAAAATCACCCACGGCGGTGTCGAGTCTCCAATGACCCCCAAAATTTCACCAGAGCACCCTCTCCCCTTCCTCATCATGAATCCACCATCAACTCCTCTCAAATCTCACTGGAGACCCCCAAATACCCCAAACCCTAGTGCCGCCCTAATTTTCTCCGGTGGTGGCGCCGCCCCTATTCAACCCCAAATTTCACCGTGGCAACCTTCGCTATTTATTTAACCCCAATCTACTACCCTTTCTCCCCTAATCTTCACCAAATCAGCCTTGTTCTTGAATCAGAAAAAAAAAAGTGAATCCGTCAAGCCTGGTAACATGCATGGACCGGGGTTATGGTCTTCATTCAAGCTTAGGAATTTTGAGTCAACAAAACAGATGTCGATTAGTCTGTTGATTCATTTGGCCCCATTAGATTCTCAGGTTCTAACTTGGTAAGTCCTCTTCTTTTTCTTTTCTCTGTATAAATTGTTTGCTTCACCTCTTATCCCTCTTCTTTTCTTCTCTTTTCTTTAGTTAAGTTTTCGTTTTTTCTGAATTTGAGCAAGATTTTGAACTTAGGTTTTTTCTTTAGATTAATTTTTGTGTTCATTTTGTTAGTGACAGATTGATTTTTTTTTTTTTGCTTTTGTTTACGTTCACACGTTATTTTAATTAGGTCGTTTCAATCTAATAACCCAATTCACGCTAGGGTAGTATAAAAGTTGATTAGTCGTTTATTTGCTAAAATCATTTGCGGACTTCTCAAAATTTCTTTTTTCTCCGTTGAATCCAGTGAACTAGTCCGTCTGGTTGAGTCCTATTAAATTGAGAATTCTTTCGAGTTTGGGTTGTCTTTACCGGCTCGTTGGTTTGGGGATTGGGCTTGCATTTATTTCAGCTTTGGGTCGTTCTTGACCCATCTCAGTTTTGGTTTCAGGGGTAAATGGCTAAGGCTCTAAGGGGTAATTTAGTAATGTTAGGATGGGGAATCTTTTCATAATAGACTCAGAAGTTTCTAGCAGGGTTTCTAACCAATTTTAGACTTTAGGTAGTTATAACTTTGACACCAAGTGACAAAATGAGGGACTAAAATACAAAAATCAAACCTTAAGGGCTGTCCTAATTGCTTGCCTATAAAGGCACTCTTTCTTGCCTTAGGGGTCAGAGATTTAAGAGCTAAAAATCCTACAATTTGGAGAGTTAAGAGATCCTGAAAATCAAAATAGCTGAAAACTTTGCAAAAAATATTGTTCGATTAATAGTTTCTCTTGAGGTTTTCATTTCCAAAACAATTCCTGATTATTCGAGGGTTGAAAATGAGTTGAATTTTGTTGGTATTCAAGTGTTTGGTTCATTTTGGTTGGATATTCGATTACTGGGTTTTATTCAACATTCTTCTAGTTCGAATTTGCTTAAAAGCTAGGCATTCCTTGATTTTCCTAGGCTGGTATTATTGCTGTTTGTTGTTGCTTTTCAGTTTGCTGAATCTGATTTAATTACATTCATTATTCCAGGTACAAGTTCTGAACCTTTCATGATGTAAAGACTAATTTGAAGATGAAATGAAAGCACTATTATGCTTTAGCGTGTTGTTTCCTTGCCTGATGCTCATATTCCTTCATCGACTCATAGTATAGTTTTAGTTGAATTCTACTTAAGTAACAAATTCTCATGTTGTTATTAATTATGGACTGTAGAACTTATTTATATCTTATCTGGTTATTGTAGCTCTAGTAGTGTAGATTAATTTTGCAATCCATGTTAGCTTGAATGAAATGATTTGGGGAGTTATCAGGATCTATCATTGTCCATAGTGTGTGAACCTTCAAGTATCTTCAAGGTTTACTATGATGTTTCAAATATTAGTTTAAATTTTGAGCTTGGAATAGTGTGTGGGCTTGAAAATGACTGCAGGGATATGTGTGTTTGTATCAATTCTGCGACTAATCGATGTGTAAAATTGTCATGAGTTGAATTGCGATCCATGTTTCAATATAGGATTTTCATAGTCTCAATTTTATGGTAATTCGATTTACAATCTGCAATCTAAAATTCAATTGTTCATACATTGTTCTTTAGTTTTGAACATTTTACTTCGATAATCGGTCAATTTATCTGCATTTAAAAGGTGAAATTAAAAAGGGCTGGCCCCTTGAGTTGTTTGAGTTTGGGCTCACTCTTGGGCCCAGGCGTGTCAAAAAATGAGTTTGATTTTTGTTTAGTCGATTTGTGTCATTATTAAAATCTTTCAGTCTCATGTGTATGTGCTGAGTATCAATTTATTTTGCATTATCATGTTCTGGGCACGAACCCGTTGGATCTCAAGAACTGGGCCAAGCGCTGGCCCATTTATAACAATTGTCTTGACTTGAATCTGGGCCTGATTTTAGGCCCAAGCTTGACCGTCCCTTTAAATGCGATCTAAGCTTGGTCTTGGGGGCCCAAACCTGCTGTTCCTTTAAATGTTTTTTCTTTCCTATTAGGCTGCCAGTTTATTGGTGTTGGGCCTAGCCCCTCTTGTTAAAGTAATTAGCTTTTCCCATGAAAATTAATTAGAATTTTAGCTATAATTGGTGTTAACTATTTATGTCTTTCAATTATAACAGGAGTTGAACCATATTAGATAACAATAGTTCTCCGAATTTTAGTTCGAATGTCCTTTTAAAAATGGAATCGAGGTGCGCCGCGCCAAATAAAATCACAAATTGCGTGACCCTCTTTAATTATATTTTTAAAATTCTTAGAACTCGGGACGTGCCATTTAACGAATTTTCATGGCCTCCCGTAAAGTTAACAACGCGTTAGTTGCTTTAGGCGCGTCATTTAATAATATTACATTCCTAAACTCGGGTTCACATTTATGTGACCCAAATCCAAATCTCAACGATGTTAAAATATGTCAAAAACTACGGGTGCATTTATGTGACGTGGTTCGAGACGTGTTTTAATAATGTTGTAATTTTCCTTAAAATTAAATAAAAGCGGTCAAAAGTTAAAATTGCACATAGGTTCAAAATGTATTAAAATGAGATAATTAAGCCATTAATAACAGTTGAGCAACAGTGCTAGAATCACGAAACTCGGGAGTGCCTAACACCTTCTCCCGGGTTAACAGAATTCCTTACCCGGATTTCTGGTTCGCGGACTGTTAAACATAGTCAACCCTTTCCTCGATTCGGGATTTAAACCGGTGACTTGGGACACCATAAATCTCCCAAGTGGCGACTCTGAATCTTTTAAATAAATAAATTCCGTTTCGATTGTCAATTTAAGTTTGGAAAAACTCGTTTATTATACCCTTCCGGGGGTGTAGAGAAAAAGGAGGTGTGACAGATGGTATACTAGGCATTATGGACAGAGTTTTGGGTACTTAAAGGGTTTAACTTAGGCATGGGGGAGAGGCTATCGGATATATGGAAGAGATTGGTTGATAGAGTAATGATTGGAATTGCCTTTTGCATGGCGTTTGTGTCCCCAAGATTGAGTTTTATAGGCTGATCTTCCATATCCTTTGCGTGCTCAAGGTTGGCGGACATTTGTCCATTATTATCTTTCTCATTTGCCATTTGGATGGCATGCTTAGGGGTGGAGAGATTATCTAATCTTGAGAAAATATTTTGCTTGAGGGTTTGGGTAATCGTTGGTTTTTTACCAATTTGCCTGTTAGTAAGGTTATTTTTTACAATTGCATTACGTTTATTAGTAAGGGTAGTATTGTCAGTTAGATGGTTACCTTGCATGGCAACATTCTTAATGTGATTAGTAGTACTAATAGAGGAAGACACGTTTATTTCCAACATGTCAATGTCCTTGTTAGATGAGGACATTTCTTCAATTGCATGGCAATTATTCCTATTTTCTTTTAGAATTTTTTCTCCCTTGGTGGTTTCTTCCTAAGCCAGTGGCTCCTCACTTAGACTGGAAAAGTGGTTTTTTGTTGTCAAGTTGGATTGTTCTTAACCATAATGACTGTAGATTTTGAATTGTTTGTATGTAATGAAGAAGAAGCATTCTTATAATATTTAGATTTATATTGCAAGAATTGTGTATCTAAGTACTTACCAGTGTTGGCATTGAACAATTTAACCGAGATACCTGGGCCATTGGATTTTTTGATCGAATTTGCACTGGTGTATTTTTTATTACTTCTTGCACCTTGTTGCCTTCCTTTAGTAAAAGAAACTGTTTTCCATTCTTCTTGATTTTCCTCTGCCTTTGTTGTTGTTGATTTCTCTATGTTTGGTTGCTCATTTTCTTTGGTTTTATGAGTAATGTAAGTACATTATTTTGCTATGTGTCCTAGTCGTCCACAGTTTATACAAAGGAAATTTTCTCCTTCATAATGGATTAGTTGTTTGTGGTGGCTAACATAGAAAAAGGGTTGGACTGGGATTTCCAACGGGAGCTCCACACATAGTCTTGCATAGCGACCCCTCAAGGTGGTTGATGTACAAACGTCTATTTTTAGTAGCCGGCCAATTGCATTACCAATTTTTTTCAGAATTTTCCCATCGTAAAATTCAGTAAGCAATCGGTGGAGTCTAACCCATACTGCCGAATTAGTTACTTTCTCTTTGGTAGCAACAAAATTTGGCTTCCATCTTGTAATGGAGAGAAAGTGCCCGTTGATGAACCAAGGTCTTTGTTGTATAGCTTTATCCATATTTTCCTTTTTCTTGAATTTAATGATGTAGTAGTCTTCTCCGAGATCAATCAATTGGAAGTCTTCCGTTGGCCTCCATAGTTCTTGAATTTTATTCTTTAAGTAGTGGTGTAACATGCGTTTGCCCACTAGTTTCACAATGATGGAATTTTTCTAGGGCTCGTAAACTCGTTGCTTCTTCTTCTTCTTCTGTGAGTGGGATGAACTTAATACCCCGTGTGTGTGTTAATGTTGCATGATCAATCATATGTTCTTCTGGGCCACTATTTGAGAATTCCATGGTGGGTTGATTGTCAATAGTTTTGAAGAGCATTGGATTTGAAATGATTAACATTTCTTTGAAGGTTGGTTTAATCATAGGATTGTTTAGTTTGGGAAATTCTTGATCAATGTCTGGGGATTTGGGTGGTATTGTGTTTTGAGATGCATAAGCCGGGGGATCAATTTTTTTCCCAGAATCGAAGTCAGCTCTGACCTCACTCTTCAACGAAAATTAATATAAGATAATGTCATCAGCGAATGGTACTAAACATTTTGGCACATCCAAAAATAGAGAGAGAATCAAATAACAGGATGGAGGAAGTATTATCCCATCCTAATCCTCTATCGCATTACTAATAAAACAAATTTATGGTGTTGTATTATTTTGGTACCCATACTTTAATTTTTAGGAATCTTGAAAGTAAATTTGGGCAGTACTAGCGGATTATAGATAGGCTTATTATTTAGTGCTACAGGAGAACCTAAAAAGGAGGATCAACTTATCTTATGCATCAAGACTAAAGAATGTTAGCAATTACAGAGAAGACCGTAAGTTTGATATCAGTGTGGAAGCTTACCTCAAGAGTAACTAAGTTAGCAAATGGATGTCTAATAAAGATCAATCCATTGAGTTTTACATAAATTATAGTACTCCCTCCTAAATTATATGTTTCCTACTTAACAAGGCACTAATTTAGAGTAAGAGCTTAAATTATCACTATATATTAATAGACGTTAGTGAAAAAAATAATGATCTAGTAAATTCTTACAGATTGTGATCCTGTTTAATACAATACCGGTTTAACAGTGCCTTGTTAACAATCAAATATCAATCAAATATTAAAGAAGCATTAAAAAGCTTATGGAGAAAACTTTCCTTTTAAAGAATAGAAGTTCGAGAGGACACAATTCCAAAATTATACTATTAAAACTTTTACTAAAATGATTCACTTAAAAGAAAGTACCACACTAACATAATATCTAACGGTATCAAGGGTGCAAACTTATAGAGTCTCACAATAAGAGTGTCTTAAACCATCTATAACCTCAAAATAGACATAATCCCTTCGAATTCATGTGGATTACTACGGCACATCCTAATGCTAAGGTACGGGATGTAACATCCTTCCCCCTTTAGAAACATTAGTCCTTGAATGTTAACTCTTTGAGATTTTCCAAATTTTCGCTAGGGTCTTCTCTATGAACTAAACTAAAACTCAAACTATATCTGAAGTCTCGACTATTCACAACCTTTTGTAGTTGAACATCTCGTATCTTCTTCACTTTTACCTTACTTACTTTTCTATCTCGCATCATATCTTCTGTTTCTTTCATAACATCCCTTCCACATAAGTAGAAATTACATCTATGTGTTAAATCACTATTGTGATAGCACCTCTAGTGTATACAAAATCAGGCAAAAACTTTATACAGATTTCTTACGACTCAACTCTATGGCACGATTGGGAACAAAAGAAGGGTAACATTTCCTAAATGCCCTATAGCCTCTAAATTATAAATGTGGCGTGCAACACATCCATAAGTGAGATTCTACTAGGCACGACTTTGTAGACCCCCTAGGACACGACCCGCTCTGATACCATTTTGTCACGCCCCGAACCTTGGGAGGCGTGGCGGCACCCGGTGCCGTTCTGGCCCAAGCGAACCACTCTGTAACTCATGGTCGTTCGATCAAAACTAGAACATACATAGTTCTAGTTAGCCGGACTCATTCCTTTTGTAACTATCATGGGCCCATATGGCCACAACTCATAATGTACAACTGTAAGTGGAAACACTATTTTACTGTATCATTTTTCTTAAAACATGAATACATATGGGCCATCAAGGCCTCTGACATACTGTACAAAATGAACCTATCTCTGTAAGGCCTCTAAGATTATTTGACATCAATCGGGACAGGGTACCGGCCTACCTATAAGTCTGTAGCAAAACTCTGACACGATGACTCATAGACTCGGCTGCACTCCGAATGAGGTGGAGTCTTACCGATCCTTTGCTGAATGCCAATTTCGTCTACTATGAGGGATCGTCAAACTGATTATCTAACCTGCGGACATGAATGCAGTGTCCCCAAGAAAATGACGTCAGTATGAATAATGTAGTAAGAATGTAAGGCATGTAAATCAATATATATAGGACATGAAAGAAACACGGAGTACATGACTCAACATGTAAGTCTGGATAACTTTGTATATCATTCAATATTTATAGTGTCATGCATATGCGTATGAATGCCATGTCGTGCATAGGTACATTTCTTCATAACATCATCAAGACTCTGAGGGCATCCCATCATATAATCTCGGCCATTATAGGCAAAATTATCAACGTATACCAGCTGATCAAGTGGTAGTGCGTATATAACGCCATAACCTTTCCCATATCCCATATACATATATATACATATATATACACGCATATAATGCCATGTGTTCATGGATCAATGTGCATGTATAAATGAATGCAATGCATGAGAAGTATGTCAATAAAACCTCTCGGAACTTCATAAGACCATTATTCCTCTGATTAATATCATGAAACAAGCTCTATTAACTTACGTATTTTCTGAGACCCATGAACAGACGATAGAATAATAAGACATATGGGAATTCAAGAACATCTTTAATATTTCTATGAATCTAGTCATTTATGAAATTTGTGCGTTTGCTCGTTTCGTTCGTGTCGTATAGATCATGCCAAAAAGAAAGAAGGGATAGCCTTAACATACCTGAGTCGATTCCCTTGAAAATGATTACACCGTACTCCCTTAAAATTGTAAAGTCCCACGTTAATTTAAATTATTGAAGGTCTTGGGCTGCTCAGATGACTTTCGGTGGTCTCATAAAACATCATATTGGTGCTTTCATACTTTAAATTTTTCTGCCAACTCTTGCAACTAAGAAGGGCTTAAAAGTTAACTTGGTTGAGAGCTTTTGAAATTCTGTCTCCTGTTCCTACTTGCGTGAAGTTTAGTTGGAAATTAAATTGCTTGTATAAGTTGGTAATGTCTGGTTTTGAGAACGTTTTCAATCTTGAATTAGGAAGAGGTGTATGGCTCTTACTTTATGACTAGGAATGTTTTGATTTTTCGTCCAAAAGAAAATGAAACCAAGAATTGTAATAAGTCTTATATGCTAGAGTCCTAGTCACCTTAGGTAGCCACCTAGCTCATATGACTACTTAGTCATATGTATAAATGGTGGCTTACTGCCACGTTTTGGGGGAGGGATTTTTAGTCTTATCTGATAATTTATTAGTTAACTAGGTAATATCCCGTTACTCGGTAATTAATCAATTCTATGTAAAATTAAAAATTATTTCAATTTACTTAAAATACTATTAATTTTTAATACACTTTTATACCCTATCATGATCATGTGGTACCATATAAAATTAATACATACACTATTTGATTAAAGAAACACCACATCATAGTTTAAAGTGTGAAGTTAAATGAATTTGAATTTTCAGAAGTTCGGAAAGTAATATAAGATAAGTCATCAGCGAGTGGCATTAAACATTTTGGCACATACTAAAATAGAGAGAGAATCATATAACAGGATGGAGGAAGTATTATCCCATCCTAATCCTCCATCGCATCACTAATAAAACAAATTTATGGTGTTGTAATATTTTGGTACCCATACTTTAATTTTTAGGAATCTTGAAAGTAAATTTGGGCAGTACAACAGGATTATAGATAGGCATATTATTTAGTGCTACAGGAGAACCTCAAAAGGAGGATCAACATATTTTATGCATCAAGACTAAAGAATGTTAGCAATTACAGAGAAGACCGTAAGTTTGACATCACGTGTGGAAGCTCACCTCAAGAGTAACTAAGTTAGCAAATGGATGCCTAATAGAGATCAATCCATTGAGTTTTACATAAATTGTAGTACTCCCTCCTAAATTATATGTTTCCTACTTAACAAGGCACTAATTTAGAGTAAGAGCTTAAATTTTCTCTATATATTAATAGACGTTAGTGATAAAAATAATGATCTGGTATGTTCTTACAGATTGTGAACCTGTTTAACATAAAACCGGGTTAACAGTGCCCTGTTAACCATCAAATATTAAAGAAGCATTAAAAGCTTATGGAGAAAACTTTCCTTTTAAAGAATAGAAGTTCGAGAGGACACAACTCCAAAATTACTCTATTAAAACTTTTACTAATATACTTCACTTAAAAAAAAATACCACACTAACATAATATCTAACGGTATCAAGGTTGTAAACCTACAGGGTCTCATAATAATAATGTTTTAAACCCTCTATAACCTCCTAATAGACACAATCCCTTTGAATTCATGTGGATTTACTATGGAACATCCTAATGCTAAGGTACGGGATGTAACACTAGGGTTGACCTTTGTTACTCAATATGGTGGATTTTAATATGTTTTTAGGCATGGATTGGTTGTCACCCTACCATGCTATTCTGGATTATCATGCTAATAGCGTGACGTTGGCTATGCCGGGGTTGCCGAGGTTGGAGTGGAAAGGTATATTGGGTCATGTTCCTAGTAGGGTGATAACGTTCCTGATGGCACAACAGACGGTTGAGAAGGGTTATTTGGCATACTTGGACTTTGTTAGAGATATTAGTGTTGATACTCCTACCGTTGAGTCAGTTCCAATGGTGAGAGAGCTTCGAGATATGTTTTCAACAGACCTAGCGGACAAGCCACCTGATAGGAAAATTAATTTTGGTATTGATTTGGTTCGAGGCACTCACCCCATATCTATTCCACCATATCGCAAGGCACTAGTGGAGTTGAAGGAATTAAAGGAACAGCTTCAGGATTTGTTGATAAGGGTTTCAACAGACCAAGTATTTCACATTGGGGTGCTCCAGTTCTATTTGTGAAGAAGAAAGACGGCTTTATAAGGATGTGTATTGACTACAAGCAGCTGAACATGGTTACTATCAACAACAATGTCACGACCTAATTCCCGAACCCGGTCGTGATGACGCCTCTCGTGAAGACAAGGCCAGGCAAACCAAAATAGAACACCTTTTTTAAGCAGTTAAATGCCAGAAACAGTTATTAAACACGATATAATAGTCATAATTTGCGGAAGTAACGATAACGACAGAATAAACCATCCCGACACAGCCCAACCGGGGTGTCACAAGTCATGAGCAACTAAGAAATCCAGATACAAGTCTACTAATAAATCCGATACAATAGTTCTAAGAACATGAAAAAGATAAGACAGGGGAGGCACGAGGGTTGCGAACGCTAACAGCTACCTCGTATTCTCCAAATCACTGCCTGGACTGGGAGGATCAGCACTCAGGAGCGGACTCTGCTATGCTGGTATCTGCACACACGGTGCAGGGAGTAATGTGAGTACTCCAACCCAGTGAGTAATAAGCATAAATAATGACTGAGAATAAGAAATCACGGAAAAACACAGAGTAATCTATAATGCGGCAGATAAGACAAGTAATATGAAATCGATAAACCAATGAAAATGAAATACAGTAATTTTTCAACAGGTAAGCAGTTAAGTGACAGACAATTAAAGCAAGTCAACACATATAACAGTGCCATATAGTACCCGCTGCGGCGTGCAGCCCAATCCGTATATCTCGTCGACGGCGCTCACTGGGGGTGTGCAGACTCTGGGAGGGGCCCCTTACAGCCCAAGCACAATATCAAGCCATCTCGTTGTATCAAATCTAGGCCCTCAGCCTCATATCAGTATCGGTATAGCACTGCTGCGGCGTGCAACCCGATCCCATAGTATCCTCACAACTGGCCCTCGGCCATACTCAGTCCAGAAATCACATAAGCCCTCGGGCATTTGTAAAACAGTAGTTCTCAGCCCAAAACATCACTTAATATGTCATTTTAGTTTAAAAGCTGAGTAAAAGTCGCTGAGTTGTAAAACAATGGAAAGCGGTACGACTGAGTTCAAGTAGTAAGTCAAAACAGTGAGGAAACAGTGATAAAAATCCACGGAGGATTCAAATAGTTGGCACGAAGCCCAAATATGGCAATGAGTCCAAATAATGATGATAACAAATAAGCTTCAATCAAATATGCGGTAAAAGCATCACTCGGGACGGACCAAGTCACAATCCCCAATAGTAAACGACCCCACGCTCATCATCAAGCGCGTGTCTCACCTCAATATAGCACTACGATTTGCAAATCCGGGGTTTCAAGCCCTCAGGACATCATTTATATTCATTACTCACCTCGAACCGGCTAAAACTCTAGTTTGCAACGCCTTTGCCCCTAGAATCGGCCTTCACGCGCGTCGAATCTATCCAAAATCAGAACGAATACGTCACGATATGCTAATGGAACAAAACCCAAGCGAAAACAATCAAAAATATCAAAAATCCCGAAATTATCAAAACCCGAGCCCCGGGCTCGCTTCTCGAAACTTAGAAATTTTTACATCAACGGGTTTCTTATCACTCCACGATTCTATGCATATAAAGAACACAAATATCGGAGTCCAAATGATCCCTCAAATCCCAAATTAAAATTCCAAAATTCCAAGCCCTAGTTCTTCCATTTTTGTTCAAGTTTCCATGAATTTTCTAGCTAGATTTCACAATAGAGTCACGTTTTAGGTTCAAAAATCTTACCTCCAATCGATTCTCCTTGATTCCCTCTTGAATCTCTCTCAAAAAGCTCTCAAAATACTCAGCTATGGAGGAAAAATGGCTCAAAATCGCGGATGAAATATTTAATAAACTCACTGCCCAGCACTGGAATTCCTTCTTTGCGAACGCGGTCAAACCCACGCGTTCGCGATGCACAATTAATCTTGACCCAAAAATAACCCTTCGCGAACGCGGCACCCTACCCGCGAACGCGATGCTCTGACTCTTAAACCTACGCAAACGCGTACCATCTCATGTGAACGCGAAGGACAACTACTCCTGGACCCAAAGCCTTATACGCGAACGCGAAGCACAAGCTGCTCACCTTCCGCGAACGCGAGCCCTCAGACGCGAACGTGAAGCACAAACTCAGGCCCACCCAAATTCCTTCTACGCGATCGCAAGGGACCTCACGTGGTCGTGAAGGCCAAAAATCCTCTGCAACTGCTGTTGCAAATTCTACAACTGCTGTTGCAAATTCTGCAACTTCTCAACATAAAAATTGGTCCGATTGACCATCCGAAACTCACCCGAGGCCCCCGGGACCTCAACCAAAAGCACCAACACATCCTAAAACCTCATTAAAACTTGTTCCAATCATCAAAACACCTCAAACAACACCAAATCCATCAATTCACATCGAATTCAAGCCTAAGTTTTCTAAAAACTTCCGAAATGCGCTTTTGATCAAAAACCCAACCAAACCACGTGCGAATGACCTGAAATTTTGCACACACACCCCAAATCATATAACGAAGCTACAGCAACTCTTGGAATTCCATTCCGACCCTCAGATCAAAATCTCACCTACCAACCGGAAATCGCCAAAATACTAACTTCACCAATTCAAGCCTAATTCTACACCGGACCTCCAAAACCAATCCCGATCACACTCCTAAGTCATAAATCACCTCCTGAAGCTAACCGAACCATCGGAAAGACCATCCGAGCCCTCTAACTCATAAGTCAACATCCGGTTGACTTTTCCAACTTAAACCTTCTTCAAAGAGACTAAATATCTCATTTCTTACCAAATCCAATCCGAATGCAAACTAAACAACTTGATCACATAAAACACGGATAACGAAGCATAAAGAAGCAAAAATGGGGGAAACGGAGCGGTAACTCATAAGACGACTGGCCGAGTCATCACAAACAAGTACCCACTACCACGTATTGATGATTTATTTGATCAGCTTTAAAGTGCTAGGGTATTCTCGAAGATTTATTTGAGATTGGGGTACCATCAGTTGAAGATCGAAGATTCAGATATTCCAAAGACGGCTTTCAAGTCCCGCTATAGTCACTCTGAGTTACTTGTGATGTCTTTAGGGCTGACCAATGCCCCAAAAAACCTTTATGCACTTGATGAGCAGTGTCTTCCAGCCATATATTGATTCCTTCGTCATCATGTTCATTGATGATATATTGGTGTAAATTCACACAACCGAGAGGATCATGAGTAGCAGTTGAGGATCATGCTCCAGACATTATGGGAGAGAAAGCTATATGCTAAATTATCCAAGTGCAAGTTTTGGCTTGATTCAGTGTCATTCTTGGGCCACGTGATGTCCAGTGAGGGGATTAAGATGGATCTGAAAAAGATTGAGGCAGTTAAGAGTTGTCCTAACCTTCTACCGCTACTGAGATCAGGAGTGTTCTAGGCTTGGTTGGGTATTATTACCGTTTTGTGGAGGAGCTTTCATCCATCGCATCTCCTTTGACTAGATTGACCCAGAAGGGTGCCCCATTTAGGTGGTCCGACGAGTGTAAGAAGAGCTTTCAGAAGCTCAATACTCCCTTGACTACAGCTTCAGTTTCGGTTTTGCCTTCAGCATTGGGTTGTTATACGGTTTATTGTGATGATTCACGAATTTGCATTATGTGTGTTGATGTAGGAGAGTAGAGTGACTGCTTATGCTTTGCGTCAGTTGAAGCCCCATGAGAAGAACTACCGAGTGCATGATTGGGAGTTGGCAGCCATTGTTCATGCGCTGATGATTTAGAGGCAGTATCTTAATGATGTGCATGTGAGGTGTTCACAGATCGTAGGAGTCTACAACACCTATTCAAGAAAAAAGATCTGAATTTAAGGCAACAGTGGTGGTTGAAGCTACTAAAGGACTATAATATCACTATTCTTTATATTCTCGGGAGGCCAATAAGGTGGCCGATGCTTTGATTAAGAAGGGTGAGAGCATGGATAGTATTGCTTTTATTCCAGTTGGGAAGAGATCGTTAGCTTTGGATGTTGAGGCTTTGGCCAACAAATTCATGGATGTTTCAAAGCCTAGCCGGGTTCTTGCTTGCGTGGTTTCACGGTCTTCTTTGTTTGAGTTCATCAAGGCGTATTAGCATGATGATCCCCACTTTCTTATCCTTAAGGACTCGGTAACGCCAAGGAGGTTACTATTGGTGATGATGGGGTATTGTGGCTTCAAGGCAAGATTTGTGTGTCCAATGTTGATGGGTTGCGGGAGCTGATTCTTGAGGAGGCCCACTGTCCGCGTTATTCCATTCACCCGAGCGCCACGAAGATGTACTATTTTGAAGCAGCATTACTAGTGGAGAAGAATGAAGAAATATATTGTAGAATATGTGAATCGATGTTTGAACTGTCAGCAGGTTAAGTACGAACATCGGAGACTGGGTGGTTTGCTTTAGAGACTTGATATTTCGGAATATAAGTGGGAGCATATCACTATGGATTTTGTAGTTGGACTCTGATGGACCTTGAGAAGTTCTGATACAGTGTGAGTCACTGTGAACAGACTAACTGAGTCTTATTAATTCTAGTCATGACTACCTACTCTTCAAAGCAACTAATCAGATTTATCTTCTTGAGATTATTTGCCTTCATGGTATACCGGTGTCCATTTTCTCAGATCAAGGCATGTAGTTCAAATTGCATTTCCAAAGAGTCGTGCAACATGTTTTGGGTACCCAGGTCGAGCTTAGTATGATATTTTATTCACTAATGGACAGGCAATCCAAGCGCACTATTCAGATCTTGGAGAACATGCTACGTGTCTGTCTCACTGATTTCGGGGGCTCATAGGATCAATTTCTACCTCTAGCAGAATTTGCCTACTACAATAGCTATCAGTCAAGTATCCCGATGGCTCCTTACGAGGCCTTATATGAAAGGAGATGGTGTTCTCCAGTTGGTTGGTTTGAGCCTTGGGAGGCTAGGTTGTTGGGCACTAATTTGGTCTGTTATGCTTTGGAGAAGGTAAATCTCATTTAGGAGCGGCTTCGTACAGCGCAGTCCATGCAGAAGAATTATGCTGATTGGAGGGCTCATGATGTGACATTCATGGTGGGTGAGAGGGTTCTACTCACAGTTTCGCCCATGAAGGGAGTGATGAGATTCGGTAAGAAGTGCAAGTTCAACCTTGGTATATTTGTCTTTTTGAGGTTCTTAATATAGTGGGTGAGGTGGCCTATAGACTTGCATTACCGCCCAGTTTATCGGGAGTTTACCCAGTGTTCCATACTTTCATGCTCCGAAACTATTATGGTGATCAGTCACATGTGTTATATTTCATCTCTGTACAATTGGATAAGGATTTGACCTATGTTGATGAGCTGATGGATATTATGGACAAGCAGGTCCGAAAATTGAGGTTGGAGAACAATGCATCGATGAAGGTTCAGTGGAGAGGTCAACCGATCGAGGAAGTGACTTGGGAGACCGATCATGATAGGCAGAGCCGATATCCTCACTTTTTGGTACTTCAGATATGTCTTTATACCCGTTAAAGGACACACGTTTGTTTGTTTAAGAGGGGAAGAATGTAATGATTTGGTCGATCATTTTGAGAATTTTATCCCCATTCCCCTATTTAATGATTTACATATGTGTCTTTTTTATTACGTTACTTGCAGAATTGATTGGTGTAACTTTGGGAGAGTTTTGGATTCATTTGGGACACTTAGTCCATTGGTTGGAGGCTTTAATTGTAAGAGTTGACTTGAATTTGCCTTTTGTGTAGACTACTTCGGAATGGTATTTTAATGGTTACAATAGTTTCATATGGTATTTTTGGGCTTAGGCTTATGTTCACATTTTGATTTGGAGGTTCCTAGGTTATTTTGGCTTGAGTTGGCAAAAGTTGAGAAAATGAAGGTTTGGAAAGTTGATATGTTTGATCGATGATTGACGTTGTTGATATCAATTTATTTTTGCATTTTCGGGAGTTGGTATATGTCTGATGTATCGTTTGGGACTTGCATGCAAAATTTGAGGTCATTCCGATTTGATTTGATATGGTTCGGCGTGTGTTTTGGAAGTTGAACGTTCAATAGTTTATTAGGCTTGATTGAGGTGCCATTCGTAGTTTTGATGTTGTTTGGTGTTATTTGAGGCCTCGAGTAGGTTTTGTGCTATGTTTTGGAGAGGTTTGGTGGTTTTAACATGTCTTTGTTTTTCTTAAATGATTTGACCTTGTGTTTTACATGGTTTGGTTAATTTGTTGTGTTATCATATGCCTATTGTTTGTTACAATGTAATTGGTTATGCTTTTCCGTTGTTAGTTTTATATTGATATTATGTACATGTTTAATGTCTTACTTGAACCTCGTCACTACTCCACCGAGTTTAGTCTGGATACTTACTAGATACTGAATGTACACATACTACGCGTCTGCACATTGTGCAGATCTAGGTACCTCGGATCGTGCCGTTCGCTAGTCAGTTGTGCCAGATATTAGGGAGACTTCAAGGTATACATGCATGTTTGTACGCTATGAAATCAGAGGGCATGATTTCTCGCTATCAAATCGTCTCGGAAGAATACCTCGAGACCCCGAGGACATAGGACCATGACTTAGTCCCCTCCCTCGGGGCTCGTCGAGGCCCGACTCAGAGAAGGCAGGGATCGAATCTAGGACAAAAGGGGGAAGCTCTCAAGGCACACGGCTGAGTCTGACAGGGCCGGCGTATCCAGAGCCTATGCTGAGGCATCGCGTCAAGACATCCCATCTCCGTACTTTGTAATTAATGCTCACGTACTTGTAGCCGAGTTCCTCTCCTATATAAAGGGGACTCACCCTACCTTGTAAGGGATTGATGTTGCTCCATTTCTCCATAAGTGCAATAATATCTCTCTCTGTCTCTCTTTTCTTTCTAAACTTGTTCGCTCTCACTGGCTCGAGGTCGCCTCGATATCCATCGCTTTTATACTTGTTCTTCATCATATAACTTAATATTAGCCATAGAGAGCCTTGTTTAATTATATCTTCAATTTTTATCCCATCCTCGACTATCCCCGATAGCTCGAATTCGACCCTGAAGTCGACCCCGAGGTCCCCCATCGACCAGACCTATACCCGGGCAGCGGGCCCTTCGGTTCGATTATTATCTCGTTTTAACTCGCGTTCCATAGTTAAATTCCATATTATTAGCATCAACTTCTCTAATAACTAGCTCGGGATAGATCACGTATTTTTAGCATCCCATTTACAAATTTAATGTTACCATTTTTACGATAAACAGTTTGGCGCCCACCGTGGGGCTAAAAATAATACTGATTATTTTCTTGCTAGTTTCATTGCACAAACGTGCATTATCTTTCACACTTTTTCTTGTCCAAGATCCTTTGATTTCAGGTCAAAATGTCTGGCTTGGTAAACGGAGTCGAGAACGATAGCTTCGAAGATCACGGGGAAAATGGCGTAGCTACACCGGCCAACGGAGCATCACTACAGAATCCTGATAACGCGCCCGGACCAATTCTAGCGGATGCGGACTCACAAGATGCAAAACAAGTCAACGAAACTACTCACACCGACAGGAGCGTACGACACAACGACCGACAGGAAGCTGAAAAAACCCCGGCCTGGGAAGAGTAGGAAGTTAGTCTTCATGTTATTTTTGAAAAGTTGCAGGCACAACAACTGGCCATTGCTCAGTTGCAAAGACATCCGAGAACTCCCAGCACAGCAGCACCAGAGACAGCTCCCCCCGCCGAGCAAGTACCCGAAAGATCAAGCAATAACGGGTCAGTGGCTGACCCCGCCATAGTGAAGATGCTAGAGGATCTTACCAAAAGGATCGAATCGGGTGAGAAAATGATTGCATCCAACGATGAAAAAGTTGAGACCTACAACTCTAGAGTGGATCATATCCCCTACAACTCTAGAGTGGATCATATCCCGGGAGCACCCCCGGTCCCAAAAGGTTTGGATTCGAAGAAATTAATACAGAGGCCATACCCTGAGGAAGCGGCCCCAAAGCCCATTCCTAAAAAATTCAGAATGCCGGAACTCCCTAAGTACAATGGTACCACTGACCCCAACGAACACGTCACTGCCTATACTTGCGCAGTAAAAGGCAACGATATAAAGAATGACGAGATCAAGTCCGTGTTACTGAAAAACTTGGAGAAATGCTTTCGAAGGGGGCCATGATGTGGTATCACAACTTGGCTCCCAACTCCATAGATTCATTCGCTATATTAGCGGACTCTTTCGTAAAAGCACACGCGGGAGCCATCAAGTTAGCAACGAGGAAGTCCGACGTTTTCAAAATCAAGCAAAGAGAGAACGAGATGCTGCGGGAATTCGTGTCCCGCTTCCAGATGGAACGGATGGAGCTTCCACCTGTCTCCGACGACTGGGCAGTACAGGCCTTCACCCAAGGCCTGAACGAACGAAGCTCTGTGGCCTCAAAACAGCTGAAGCAAAACCTGATCGAATATCCGGCCGTGACCTGGTCGAACGTCCACAACCATTACCAGTCAAAGATCAGGGCCGAGGACGACCAACTGGGAGCCCCTTCTGGTTCAGTGTACCCAAATAGACTCCTGGTAAAAGAATCGAAACCAAACAAAGAAAGGTACCAGTCGTACCTCGAAGATAGGAGGAACACCACAAGGCGCAACCTACCTCGCGACTATCAAAGGATAGATCGAGGACAGGACCCTCAAGGGCTCATCAACAGGACCAGGTTTTATCGAAACATAGCACCAGCAAACGCGCCCCACTTATCGGAATACAACTTCTGCGTCGATGTTTCAGACATCGTGTTCGCTATCGGCAAGATCAGGGACTCCAAGTGGCCCAAACTGATACAGTCAGACCCTACGCAGAGAAATTACAACTTAGTATGCGAGTTCCATAACACGCACGGTCACAGGACCGAGGATTGCCATCAGCTACGAGAAGAAGTGGCTCGACTGCTCAACAAATGGCACCTTCGGGAATTTCTCAGCGATCGGGCCAAAAATCAATTCTGAGAGAGGAAGGCGACCAAGAAAAACGAGGCAAACGAACCGCAACATGTCATCCACATGATCATGGGGGGAGCCGATGCCCCGGAGGAGCCCGTAATGAGAAGAACAAAAATATCCATCACAAGAGAAAAATGGACTCGGGGATATATCCCTGAAGACGCCCTTACGTTCAGCGAAGAAGACACCGAGGCCTTGTCTCAACCCCACAACGACGCCCTGGTAATCTCCTTTCTTGTAATTTCTTGTCAGATAAAATGTGTACTCGTAGATCTAGGTAGCTCAGCCAATATCATCAGGTCGAAGGTGATAGAACAACTTGGGCTGCTCGAACAAATCGTTCCCGCCACTCGGGTCCTCAATGGATTCAACATGGCTAGCGAAACGACGAAAGGATAAATCATCCTTTCGGTTACCGTGGCCGGCACAACCCAAGACACTAAATTCCATGTCATCAAGGGAGATATGAGGTATAACGCCTTATTTGGACAGCCTTGGATACACTGCATGAGAGCAGTACCATCCACCCTCCATCAGGTGATAAAATCCCGACAAAGGATGGGATCAAAACCGTCTACGGGGAACAACACGCGGCAAGAGAAATGTTCGCTATACACGACGTGGTACCAATGCTCATGCCTCCACTCCCGAATGAAACCACGACCAAACCAGGTCTCGCCCCCGGTCGAACATGACAAAATACAGTAAAGATCCACACCGCATCTCCGCCCCCGGGCAATTATAATAGACCAATCCTAAGGCATCGCCTGTATATCTAGCTTTAAGGTACAACCATTCTTTTTCTTATATTATTTTTCAAATCCGAAATTAACCTTCGCGCAGGCACCTAATCAGAAGCTGCGGGACGTTAGTGCTACTGCAAAACCTCGAGGCTCCAAAGGCGCACCCGTTACATTCTTTCCTCGAGGCCCCAAAGGCGCACCCGTTGCACTCTTCTCCTTCGACCGAGTTTTTATCCCAGAAGAAGGGTTCTTACCGGAAAGGTTTTTAACGAGGTAACATCTGCAAGCCACCTAAAGGGGAACTTCGCAAAAAATTCAAGACAATCCCCGCGGCCGACTTTTGAAAAGGCGAGAGGGCTTCCTCTCCCCGCCCCCCCGGAAAGCGGCCCGCTCGTAGGAATTTTGAAAAATGCCAAATGAGGTTCCCTGTAGGAAAACGATTATCGAACCAAAACGCCGATACAGTCAGGCCCCGTCGACAAAAACATGTACTAATGTATCAAGCAATCAAAAAATACCTTTTGTCAAAAAGGGGGAGGGAACTCCTTCTGGGAGTAAGATAACAAATCTTTTCACCGGAAACACCCCGAAAAATGCGGGAACGGGTGCCAGTAGTTCAAACGCTCCAAACGGCCTCCGGATCGAGGCTCTGAAATCACAAAATTTTCTAGGCAGGACAAACCCGCAAGCGGTCGGCTTTGGCCCGATATAGGTCAACCCAATACAACAAGGTATATTACGGCAATGGATCAAAGGATGTCTTCCAGCGCTCCGTTCTCCAGGCGGGGCCCCCCTCCACCAAATGCATCCCAAAATACTCGGAGACTTAACGTCAACAATTTGATACTTGCACGACCCCAGGGTCAGAACTCTAGGCTCATAAAGCCCCTACAAGGCAGCTTCGAGTTCACAAGAAGCGGTCTTCACGCTTAAATAACTTGATGACTCGGAGACTATCGTCAATTGCCAGGCGCTGGAAAACCCGAAACTGTAAGACCCCTAGCGGGCAGACTCGGCATAACCAGATCGATTCTACATCACAGCAAAAACTCTAAGACCTCAACAAGCATGACAAAATGTAAGACCTTAACAGGTATGAAAATCCCCATGTTTAGGCTATACGTCGCATTTGTAAGAATCCCTAAAGGACATACCCTCGGTGTAGACGCCTAAACTATCACTCGGGATAAAAAATGGCTTCGACCAAACACACATGACTATGGTCAAAATGGCTGATACAGCCAAACTAACGCGACTCCGTGACGCTCGACCGTCGCTAAACAAAAATCGCAGGCCACTACTTCGAATATACTTCAGAAAGAACCACTTAAAACATGCTTCCCTCAACAGGCAAAATAGAGCTTCGACTATGTCAGTTCCAAATCACAAAGGCTTCAACCTACTCAGCGTACGAGCTATAAACCTTCCGAGGTGCTCGAAACATCGCCAATAATGACTTGAAATCGAGGTTCTTCCAAAACCGAAGACGGGTTAGGCAAAAATCTTTCAAAAAACCTTAACGAGCGGAGAACAAAGCCTACAAATAGTCCACGGGCAAAAACAACGTAAGAACCATTGTCGCCAGCTAAGCAAGCCTCCGGGCCACATACTAAAAGGTCTCTTCGACCAAACAACGTAAGAGCCATTGTCGCCAGCCAAAAAAATTGACAACTAGAGGATTAAAGTGAGCTCGAATCGTAACCCGATTCGGAGACTGGATCCAAAATAGTTAACTAAGCAAGCCTCCGGGCCACATATAGAAAGGTCTCAATGACTAAAACAGCGTAAGAGGCACTATCACCAGTCTGAAAATACTTAAGGGTCAATTAAAGCTCGAATCGCAATGCGACTCGGAGACTGGACCCGAAATAGCAAAACTTTAATATGCCTAAGGGCACGACATAAATGTCGTTGTCGCCAGCCGAGTGAGCCTCCGGGCCACCCACCAATAAGGTCACTTTGATCCGAGGCACAAAAGGCGACCCTCATCCGCCCATGCAGGTAGGAAAAGGCTTAAGGGTTGATCGAAGCTCAAGTCGCAACTCAACTCGGAGGCTGGACCCAAAATGGCTAAAATATGCCTAAGGGCATCGCATAAATGCCATTATCGCCAGCCGAATGAGCCTCCGGCCACCCACCTATAAGGTCACTTCAACCCGAGGCGCAAAAGGCCACCATCATCTGCCCATGCAGGCAAGAAAAGGCTTAAGGGTCGATCGAAGCTCAAGTCACAACGCGACTCGGAGGCTGGACCCAAAATGGCTAAAATAAGCCTAAGGGCACGACATAAATGCCATTATCGCCAGCCGAATGAGCCTCTGGGCCACCCACCTATAAGGTCACTTCGACCCGAGGCACAAAAGGCCACCATCATCCGCCCATGCAGGCAAGAAAAGGCTTAAAGGTCAATTAAAGATCGAATCGCAATGCGACTCGGAGACTGGGCCCAAAATAGTCTAAACAGCGAAATACTTAAGGGCAAGAAAGGAGAACAGTCGCCATCTGCCCACACATGCACAGAAGACTGAAGGGCAGGAAGGCTCAAATAAAAGCCTGACTCAAAGCCTAAAAAAGCTGGACAAAACGTAGAGTCCCCGACACCTGCTCACGTCAAGGATTGCGCTTAAAAGCTCCCGGGCCTGCCTGATCGGTTCCGAACCTGCGGGGTATCCCGCAAAACACGGAAACCAGCCCGCCGGAATCAAAGGCATACAAGGGAAGAAAACACAAAGGAGGTAAAACTTCATGACTTCTCATCATTAAATATATATATATATATATATATATATATATATATATATATATATATATATATATATATATATATATATATATGCGCGAAAGATGCGCTCTCCATCTACAAGAATAATCTATAAAAAGAAAAATACAAAGTGGAAAAATCTATGCTCCATCCCTAAAAAGGTTGCGGCCTACTAGCCCCAGCCTCGTTCTTTGCGGCATCGGCAGTAAACAAACCGGGCATCACGCCCGACTAACTTCGCTCAAGCAAATCCTTCAGGAAGGACGGAACCCCTGGCATGGGTCTCTTCGAGCACCGCGTCCCTCAAAGGCCCGCTCCAAACTGGCTCAATCATCAGCGATAAATTGCTACTCATTCGTCATCCTCGGTCCAGCTTAGTGCTATGCCAGTCCGGGCACCGGCTGTTCCCAATCCATACTTTTGAGGAATCAAGCTACAGCTTAACAGCTATATCCACTTAGATCGAAGCACGAAGCTTGCATTTTGATACTTTAGGTATTCCTAGCTCGATCAGCTCCGTCCCTAAGGTCGAAAAGGCGAAACGCTTACCATAAGTAGACTCCTGCTTCACCGAAAGGTTTCTGAAAACCGAGCTCCGATATGTCCCGAATCGCGAGTGCACCAGTGCAACCCTTTTTTCCTTTGCGAAGAAGCCTATGGAGCCTGCCCTCATCCGGGGCCCCCCGAAGTATAGCCCCTTGACGGAAAAGCTCAAAGACCCAAGATGCGGAGGGATCATGCTGAAACCTACAACGAAGTGAAGCCGGCAAGCCTACTCAACGAACGACCATCCTTCTGGTGGCCCAAAGAAACCTCCGCTCCGGAACTAAGGACTCCGAAAACATCAGGCTCGAACAACGCACTCCCCTCAGAAACATGGGCCAATATCGCCCCCGATAAAAGCTCCTTTATGATTATGAAGCACACATCTCATCTATCGTCGTGCCCGGTCCTTGCTGTGCCCCCAAATAAGCAGCTGCTAAGGGCATGACCCACCAGCACCATAAAATCGACGAACCCAGAGGATCCCGGGAAGCGGAAGCAACCTCACGACTGCATACAAAAAATGTCGGAATGGGTCAACACAAATCAAAAGCACCGACGATCAGCACAACCTCCGGTCTCGAGGTAATGTTCAACCTCGAAGACCTCCGCCATAGCAAGACAGCGCCCTAGCAGACCAACAATGCCTCCGCCAAATTGGCGTACAACCTCAAGAGGCTTCTCCCAAAAAAGGCTGGTTTACGAAGAAATGGGCGTCCCTGACAAACGCCCGTGCAAAATAGATTCTGGGTAATGACCAGGCCGGCCCGAAGCACGGCCAGGCCTCCATTCTGAGATTTCCCCAGTCACCGGTGTCCCGAGACCGCAAGTCCTCAGGAAAGCCTCTTCTCAAAAGCCATTATGAATCCCAAAGATGTTGTCCACACTCACATATAGGGAAAGGGTCCCGGCGGCCCAAGGTTATTGGCCTAATTCGGGCCCGGCTCGGGAAATCACAAAAGACCCCACACGGAGCCATTTCATTAACCAAAGGCTCAAAGGCGAAGAAAAATGATCGAGCACTTGAAGCTGCCAAAATTATAAAGCAAAAATCGAAAGCAGAAGTCAAAGGAATATATTCATATTCATAAAAATTCATTACAACAGCCCTCGAGGGGTCAATACATACAATCACGAAAGCCTACACAAGTCTACACCTAAAGCGGAGGAACGGAAGGATGTACATGTGATGAAACCCGGAAGCTCGGTCCGCCCTCGAAGATCCATCTCCGATATGAGCATCCTCGAGCATCGCCCCCTCGAGCACGCACCCTCGAGGGTAATTCCTTCGACCTCCACCTCCTCTACGTTCCCAGCTCAATCCCTCAAGGGATTCCCGCCGGAGAAGATGAAGAAGAGGAAAAGGAGGGGACGCACATGAGGCAGAGAAAAGAGACATGGCCCGCCAAAGCCAAAGGTTGAAGATTCGGCGGGCCCCAACCTCGACGTCCGGTAGTTCCACTTTATCCCTCTGGAAAGAAAGAGCCCTAAGGATGAAGTGCCACACCAGGCCTGGGTAGGAGAGTGAGCAGCGGTGCATAATCCGAACGACTGTCTACATGAGAGGGAAACCGACTCCCCATCCATCATCACCTCGGGCCAACACCAGCAGCAAAGGCCAACATATCGACGACCACAACAATAGCGGGATAGCGCGATTACGCTCGACCAAGGAATGTCCCAGCGAAGGGCCATAACACGATCTAAGGGAGCTCCTCCAAACGACCTTGAGGCCATAAGCCCCAAGCATGATGTTCAAAGATAGAAGAAGATGACAAGAAGGAATAGGCAGGCAAGCCAACCAATGTATTGGGATAGGAAAAACAACACCAAGGCACCCCATTTATAGGGGATAACGGCACGGTCATCAAGGCTTCAGAAGATTGACCTACGGGCGCAATTAATGTGTCCTTGAAAAAACGAATCGACAGCAGTACTTTCACCCTGAAAGAGCGGGAAATGACAGTGTATTGGGCATGAGTCTATGAGATATGCCATCTATCACAAAGGATCGCGCCACGATTCGAATCGTCAGTATAATGTCGCCATGAGAAGCTCAAAGAGTCAGAGGTCATAGTTGTTTCCCATCGCTTCATTCTAAGAAATGCGGAGACTATCTGTACGCGGTGAATTCAGAGGGCCTAATTTCTCGCTATCAAACCATCTCGGGAGAATACCTCGAGACCCCGAGGACACGGGCCATGACTTAGTCCCCTCCCTCGGGGCTCGTCGAGGCTCGACTCAGAGAAGGTAGCCAGGACAAAAGGGGAAGCTCTCAAGGCACACGGCTGAGTCTGACAGGGCCGGCCTATCCAGAGCCTATGCTGAGGCATCGCGTCAAGACATCCCATCTCCGTACTTTATAATTAATGCTCACGTACTTGTAGCTGAGTTTCTCTCCTATATAAAGGGGACTCACCCTACCTTGTAAGGGACTGATGTTGCTCCATTTCTCCACAAGTGCAATAATATCTCTCTCTCTCTCTCTCTCTCTCTTTTCTTTCTAAACTTGTTCGATCTCACTGGCCCGAGGTCGCCTCGATATCCATCGCTTTTATACTTGTTCTTCATCATATAACTTAATATTAGCCATAGAGAGCCTTGTTTAATTATATCTTCAATTTTTATCCCATCCTCGACTATCCCCGATAGCTCGAATTCGACCCTGAAGTCGACCCCGAGGTCCCCCATCGACCAGACCTATACCCGGGCAGCGGGCCCTTCGGTTCGATTATTATCTCGTTTTAACTCGCGTTCCATAGTTAAATTCCATATTATTAGCATCAACTTCTCTAATAACTAGCTCGGGATAGATCACGTATTTTTAGCATCCCATTTACAAATTTAATTGTCGTTACCATTTTTACGGTAAACAATGTTGTTCTTGCTCGCAGACGTCAGAGTCACCTTCTATTGTTCTTTTATTACTGTTTATTTTGTTTCCAAACAGTGTGGTATTTTGAGATTTCTAGTGTACTCGCAGTAGAATTTATGACTCCGTACTACCGGTTTTGGGACTATTGATCAATTTTCGACTATGTTATATCATTTATCAGTTTTTATTTAATAGCTAAGTTATTTTTACCCAGTTAATCTCATCATGTGTTAGGCTTACCTAGCATTAGAGACTAGGTGCTATCACGATCCTTAAGGTGGAATTTTGGGTCGTGACATTACTATTGATACGGGAACTTTTAATGCGTGGCAAAACTTTTGATTAGCTACGAAATATAAGGATTTAGCTTTGCCGGTTTTTTTTTTGTTGTTAAGAATTTTTACGAATTTGAAAATAGCGACGAAATTCTAATCTCTTTGGCTATTATTAGGTACTAGCTACGAAGTTTTTATATGTAGCAGAGATTTCGTAGCTATAAATGCATTTATTGTAGTGTGTGCAAAAATCATATACTGAGTTCACATGAACCGATAACTTATAAGCTGGATAGGAAGCAAAAGATGTGTGGCTCATTGAACTTTGGCATGCTTGATTTTTCTTATCCTCATTCACTTAGTTATTATGTAACGATTTCATCGGCAAATTGAAAATTGTGATTTTTCAATTCATTTTTTGTAATGGACAATTGTTCAACACCTCAATTCTGCCACTTTGTATCACGTATTTGTGAATAATTGGAACAAAGAACTTTGAGTAAATCAAAAGATTTTTAAAACAAAAAAAGAACAGTTTACTGAAGGATAACTCTGCAAACAAAAGGAACAACAAAATGCATGGAAATTTAGGAAATGCACGTAAATTCAAAAAAGCAACCTTTTTTGGCAATTATAAGAATTATATTATCACCAAAGATGGAAATACAAAAAGCAACCTTAAAAGTGAGAAAGAGCTGAAAATGCTATAATACATGCGATGGACTCTAGGATGAAAAAGGAGGATTTGTCATGGCATTCTCGATGCCTATCCTTTGTAATAGCAGTAGTGAGGCAGAATTGAAAGCTATCAAATTTGGGTGTGAATGGTGCAAAAACAAAGGACTCTCAAACTTCATTGTGGAAATGGACTCTAGGATGATGTGGGACATAGTCCAAGCCAAGAAGCTGGACAATAACAAACTGAAAAAGAGGCAGAAGACTTAATGGACAATCTGGAAAGATGCAGGGCAACGACCAACCACTGCCTTCGTGAAGCAAATTGTATTGGGTGATACCCTTTTTTGCTTGAGCCCGACCGGGTTGGGTCCGGTCCGGAGCAAGTCGGGGCCATCGAACCCGACCTGGATGCAAGGTAGAACGACGGCCACGTCTACAACCGAGGTCGAGTCATTTCGAGACCGTTACAGAGCTCGATATGAGTCACCACCGGATGGAGAAACACACAAGGTCGGAAGCCGGACTCGTAACGGATAACCAAGCGTCGCCGGATATCTCGCCCAAACGTGATTTTCTCAACCACTTCAGGCCATTAAGGCGTAATTACAGGGATCCACGACGTAATCAATTGACCTACCTTATTTTTACCCTTAATCAGAATGTATAAAAGGGGATCTCTCTAAATTCTTATAGGCATGAAGGACAATCGTTCTAAGCAATATTATATTCTGCGATTATTTACTTTAACAGCAATTGTTGAGTCTTTATCTTTTTTTTTTCCTCAACCTAAACCTTTTGTATCTTTTAGTTCACGGATCCTTAAAACCCCATATAAATTCAATTGTTATCCGGATTTGAGGGTAAACAGTTTGGCGCCCACCGTGGGGCTAAGGATATTGGTGAGCTCTTTGATACTCTTTCTTGACGCATCACAATACACTGGTTCTTTGCAAAAGAATCCATCTTACATTCAAATTACCAACTCATAGAATGGCACAATCAATTAACAACGAACTTGAACAGCAGACAGGAAACAATGGAATGCCCGGGCTCGAAAATCGGATAGATGCCGGTTCCCGGATGGCGCTCAACACTGATTAGGCCTCCGGATCATCGCATAGCGTCCGGGGAGAGGACGATTCGAGGGCCCAGGCAGTCGGCGAAGAGACTATCAACCTTAAAATGATTTTTGACATGCTGCAAGCCCAGCAATCGGCCATAGCTCAGCTCCAGAGCCGGGTCCAGGAGCCTGTCAGGTACGAGGAGGCTCCCCGTTCAGCTGCAATCATCAATTCAGCCCCAGTACAGCCGGAACGGGGTGGGCCGGATGCTGATTCTGCGGTTCTTAGGAGGCTAGAAGAACTGACCGAACGAATCGAAAAGGGGGAGGAAAAGATCGAGGCCAACAATAAAAAAGTAGAAACATACAACTCCAGGGTCGACCAAATACCAGGTGCACCTCCGGTCCTGAAGGGCCTTGACGCTAAAAAGTTTGTACAAAAACCGTTCCCATCCAGTGCCGCCCCAAAACCTATCCCTAAGAAATTTAGAATGCCCGATATCCCGAAGTATAATGGGACCTCGGACCCAAACGAGCATGTGACAGCATACACATGCGCGATTAAGGGAAACGATCTCGAAGATGATGAAATCGAGTCAGTTTTGTTGAAAAAGTTTGGAGAAACCTTGTCCAAGGGGGCAATGACGTGGTATCGATAACTTACNCAAGGTAGAACGACGGCCACGTCTACAACCGAGGTCGAGTCATTTCGAGACCGTTACAGAGCTCGATATGGGTCACCACCGGATGGAGAAACACACAAGGTCGGAAGCCGGACTCGTAACGGATAACCAAGCGTCGCCGGATATCTCGCCCAAACGTGATTTTCTCAACCACTTCAGGCCATTAAGGCGTAATTACAGGGATCCACGACGTAATCAATTGACCTACCTTATTTTTACCCTTAATCAGAATGTATAAAAGGGGATCTCTCTAAATTCTTATAGGCATGAAGGACAATCGTTCTAAGCAATATTATATTCTGCGATTATTTACTTTAACAGCAATTGTTGAGTCTTTATCTTTTTTTTTTCCTCAACCTAAACCTTTTGTATCTTTTAGTTCACGGATCCTTAAAACCCCATATAAATTCAATTGTTATCCGGATTTGAGGGTAAACAAACTTCTACTTGTCTTCCTCTGTATTTGCCATGTGACTGCCCAAAAGAGTGTCATTTCAACTACTTTGATTCTTTTGTAGTATTTGACTCTAAATTTGACCAAGTACCCACCTCATACAATAATAAAATATCAGTCTAATAAGTAGAGTATGAGGAGGTGTACGTAAATCTTATAAAGGTAGATATGTTATTTTTGAAAGACCTTCGGTTCAAGAAACGCATAATCACAATACTTGTGACAAAGAAATATAGAAAGGGAAGCAGTAACAACAGTCAAAAAAATAATATAACTAAAGCAAGAAAAAATACAGTAACATTGTCACGGCCCGGAATCCCCACCATCGGGATCGTGATGACGCCTAACATCACACTTTCTAGGCAAGCCAATGTTAGAGTTTTAATTATCCAAATCCTTTACGTTTCAGTGATTAACAATAAACAAGCTAAACCAAATAAAAATAAATGCGGAAGTAAGTAAATAGTCTCTTTGTTCATATGCTATTACCAATACTATTACTATTATTACCCAGAATCCAGTGTCACAATCCACGAACACACTAAGATTTGCTACAAACATTTGTTCGAAAGAAGATACAACTGTTTATGAAGGGAAGTAAAAACAATAAATGCAGGAGCATAGAAGGGGACGCCAGGGCCTGCGGACGCCAGCAGGACTATCTTGGGTCTCCTAATTGTAATAATCTGCAACCAACCTCTCGATCAGCCACTACCTGCTCCAAAATCTGCACAGAAAGTGTAGAGTGCAGTATCAGTACAACCGACACCATGTACTAGTAAGTACCGAGCCTAACCTCGACGAGGTAGTGATGAGGCTACGGCGGGACATTTACAATATAACCTGCATACAGTGCGTAATAAAAGCAGAAAGGAAGAAAGGATAAAATAAAGTAGTAACTTGCAAGGAATGAATACAGTTCTCGAAACATATCATTAGTGCTCACCTATAACTAATCCTTAAGTACAGTTTAAGACTACCGTTCAGCTAACACAGTCAAGGGAAAATATAAACTTAAAGATTGTTGTGGCGTCCAATGCCATCCCACCATATCACAATATCACAATCACAGTTCACCCTTATCTCACCACAGTCCACCCTTATTACACATGTTACGGCGTGCAACCCGATCCCACTGTATCACAATAATCACAATCACAGTTCACCCTTATCTCACCACAATCCACCCTTATTACACATGTTGCGGCGCGCAACCTGATCCCACCATATCAATATCATTTACTCAGCAAGTACAGAAATTACACAATTCAAATCACATAACTCTTCACAAGGCTCAACTTCAAACCCAAGCATCTAGAAAGATTATGCACTATGAGACATTACACAAGTAATACTACTCAGCGAGACCAATCCATAATATGCCTTGAAAGTACCAATAACCAGCTCAAACAAATATTAGGAGACAACGAAACTATGAAAGAACTAATACTTTCAACAAGAGATACAATGTCTAACAAGTAGCAATAGGCATGAAATTACAAGTAAAACATGTAGTGGTTAAGACAGGAAAAGACATTATAAGAAGAACGGGAAGGAAACAGGCAAAACAGATAACTCACCTATACACCGCTCACATGGATTTCATTTAGCAAATAAGTCAAGGGTTCCTAATCCCTCGAGTCAAAGTTAGACACAACACTAACCTCGCTCCGCGGGCCATTCAATGCTCAATTACCGTTTTTCCTCTAGTATCCACCTCCAAATCACTCGTATCTAGCCAAAATCAACTCAATAAGATCAATTATCGCTAAAGGAATCAACTACAATGCATAAATTTAGAATTCCTAAAACTTTCCCCCAAAAAGTCAAAAAACTGACCCCGGGCCTGCTTGGTCAAAACCCGAGGTTCGGACCAAAATCCATTTACCCATTCAGCCCCGAGCCGGGATATATAATTTGTTTTGGAATTCGACTCCAATTCGAGGTCTAAATCCCCAATTTCCCAAATCCATAGTTTCTACCCAAAAACCCCAATTCTACCATGAACACACTAGATGTTAGATTGAAATTTCATGAAATGCAATGGGTAATTGAAAGAAAGTGGTTTAGAATCACTTATCAACACTTTGGGGAAGAAATTGTCTTTTGAAGATAGCCTTTAGGCCGTTTAGCTTTTGAAAATTTGAAATAATGACCTAAGTCCCGTTTTAGGACTGTTTATGAACTGGGCGATAGTGTTCATCGCGTTCGCGAGGATACTGTCGCGTTCACGAAGAGCTGCCTTGCTAGGCTTACGCGATTGCGGAACTCCTATCGCGTTCGGGAAGGCTATGCCCCCTGGCCTTCGCGTTTGCGAGTCCTTGCTCGCATTCGCGATGAAGAGCGACTGATTCCTCCCCTAGGTCCCCAAATGCTTTGCGTTCGCGATGAGCCAGTCGTGTTCGCAAAGGGTAAAGCCCCCATCACTCCGCATTCGCGACCAGGCCTTTGCGTTCACGAAAAAGAAAACTCACCCTGGCCGGCCCACCCTTCGCGTTCGCGAGAGTATCTTCGTGAACGCGAAGAAGGACACACTAGAACAACTGCTACAACAAAAATACCAGATTTTCTAAGTTCTAAACATCCTGTAGCCTATCCGAAACTCACCCGAGCCCTCGGGGCTCCAAACCAAACATGCACACAAGTCCTAAAACATCATACAAACTTTGTCACGCGATCAAATCGCCAAAATAACACCGATAACTATGAATTTAGCACCAAATTAAATAAAATTTTCAAGAAAGTTTTAAAACCTCTACTTTAATATCCGGATGTCCGAATCACGTCAAACCAACTGCGTTTCTCACCAAATTTTACAAACAAGTCTTAAATATCATAATGAACCTGTACCGGATCCGGAACAAAAATACGGACCCGATACCAACAAGATCAAACATTACCCAAATTCTTAAAACCGTTAGATTTTCAGTCTTTCAATTTTCAACAAAAATTCATATCTCGAGCTAGGGACCTCGGAATTCGATTCCGGGCATACGCCCAGGTCCCATATTTCGATACGGACCCACCGGGACTGTCAAAACACGAGTACGGGTTCGTTTACTCAAAACGCTGACCGAAGTCAACTAAATAAACTTTTAATGGCAAAAATTATTATTTTCATCAACTTTCAACATCAAAGCTTTCCGGTAACACTCCCGGACTGCGCATGCAAATCGAGGAGGGATAAAATGAGGTCTTAAAGGTATCGGAACACCAAATCGAGTTCTAAAACATAAGATGACCTTTTGGGTCATCACATCCTCCACCTCTAAAACAGTCGTTCGTCCTCGAACGGACATAGAAAAGTACCTAAGCTGGTGAACGGGTGGGGATATCTGCTCCGCATATTGGACTCGGACTCCCAGGTAGCTGCCTCAACAGGCTGACCTCTCTACTGCACCCGAACTGAAGGATAACTCTTCGTTCTCAACTGACGAACCTGCCGGTCTAGAATAGCTACCGGCTCCTCCTCGTAGGTCAAATCCTTGTCCAACTGGACAGTGCTAAAATTTAACACGTGGGATGGATCGTCGTGATACTTTCGAAGCATGGACACGTGAAACACTGGATGTAACGCTAATAAACTTGGTGGCAACGCAAGTCTGTAAGCCACCTCTCCCACTCGCTCAAGGATCTCAAAAGGCCCGATGTACCTAGGGCTCAACTTGCCCTTCTTCCCAAACCTCATTACACCCTTCATGGGTGATACCCGAAGCAACAGTCTCTCTCCGACCATGTGCCACATCGTGAACCCTACAGTCGGCATAACTCTTTTGCCTGGACTGTGCTGTGCGAAGTCTATCCTGAATGATCTTAACCTTATCCAAGGAATCCTATACCAAATCTGTACCCAATAACCGAGCCTCCCGGCTCAAAGTATCCCACCGGCGACCGACATCGTCTACCATATAATGCCTCATAGGGAGCAATCTGAATGCTTGACTGATAGTTGTTGTTGTAGGCGAACTCCGCTAGCGGCAAGAACTGATCCCACGATCCTCCAATGTCTATAATACATGCGCGAAGCATATCCTCCAAGATCTGAATAGCACGCTCGGACTATCTGAGGATGAAATGTTGTGCTCAACTCAACCCGCATACCCAACTCATGCTGTACTGCCCTCCAGAAGTGCGAGGCAAAATGTGTACCTCGATCAGAAATGATAGACACGGGCACATCGTGAAGACGAACGATCTCACGGATATAAATCTCTACCAACCGCTCTGAAGAATAGGTAACTACCACAGGAATGAAATGCGCTACTCAAACTGCATCGAACTTCTTCTGAGTTCGTGGGAGTCCAACAACGAAATCCATAGTGATACGCTCCCACTTCCACTCAGGAATCTCTATCCTCTGAAGCAAACCACTAGGTCTCTGATGCTCGTACTTTACTAGCTGACAATTTAGACATCGAGCTACATTGCAATAATATCCTTCTTCATCCACCTCCACCAATAATTCTGCGGCAAGCCCTAATACATCTTGGCGGCGCCCGGGTGAATAGAATACCGGGAACTGTGAGCCTCATCTAGAATCAACTCACGAAGCCCATCCACATTAGGCACACAAATACGACCCTGCATCCTCAAAACTCTATCATCTCCAACCGTACCTACTTGGCATCATCGTGCCGCACTATGTCCCTAAGGACAAGAAAATGAGGGTCATCATACTGCCGCTCCCTGATACGCTCAAACAAGGAAGACAGAGCGACTGTGCAAGCTAAAACATGACTGGGCTCAGAAACATCCAACCTCACGAACTAATTGGCTAAGGCCTGAACATCTAATGCAAGCGGTCTCTCACCGACTGGAATGTACGCAAGGCTGCCCATACTAGCTGACTTCCTACTCAAAGCATCGGCCACTACATTGGCCTTCCAGGGATGATACAAGATGGTGATATTGTAGTCTTTCAATAGCTCCAACCACCTCCTCTGCCTCAAATTGAGCTCCTTTTGCTTGAACAAATACTGCAAACTCTTATGATCCGTGAACACCTCACATGACACGCCGTATAGATAGTGCCTCCAAATCTTCAGCGCGTGAACAATGGCTGCCAGCTCTAAGTCATGAACATGATAATTCTTCTTGTAAACCTTTAGCTGCCGTGAAGTATATGCAATAACCTTGCCACCCTGCATCAATACTACACCAAGTCCAATACGATATGCGTCACAATATACTGTATAGGGCCCTGAACCTGTGGGCAACACCAACACCGGCGTCGTAGTCAAAGCTGTCTTGAGCTTCTGAAAGCTCGCCTCACACTCGTCTGACCATCTGAACGGGGAACCCTTCTGGGTTAACCTGGTCCACGGGGCTGCTATAGATGAAAACCCCTCCACAAACTGATGGTAATAACCTGCCAATCCCAAGAAACTACGGATCTCTGTGGCTGAAGTAGGTCTAGGCCAATTCTGAACGCCTCAATCTTCTTAGGATCCACCTGAATACCCTCTGCTGATACAACGTGACCCAAGAAAGCAACTGAACTCAACCAAAACTCACATTTTTGAAAACTTAGCATATAATTGGTTGTCTTTCAGAGTTTGAAGTACGATCCGAAGATGCTGCTTGTGCTCCTCTCGGCTACAGGGGTAGATCAAGATATCATTAATAAACACAATCACAAAGGAATCCCTGTAAGGCTTGAACACCCAGTTCATCAAATCCATAAATGTTGCTGGGGCATTTGTCAAGCAAAATGACATCACGAGGAACTCATAATGCCCATATCGAGTCCGAAAAGCTGTCTTAGGGACATCGGACGCCCTAATCTTCAACTGATGGTAGCCAGACCTCAAATCGACCATATCAAGAAGTAGGAGATCTACACTAGTCTCAAGACCCCCAATAATAACCACACACGAACTATAGACACGATCTAAACAATGGAATCCCCCATAGGTGTGGATACATATACAGGGGCACTCAAGGAATCACGGGGCACAACCAAATATAAAGCAAAGTAAGATGACACATAGGAGTATGTAGACCCTGGATCAAATAGAACTGAAGCATCTCTACTGCAAACTGAAATAGTACCTGTGATAACAACATCAGATGACTCAGCCTCAGGCCTAGAAAGAAAAGCATAACATCAGGGCTGGGCCCCACCACTCTGAACCATATCTCTGGGACGGCATCCTGCTGGCTGTCCTCCACCTCTAGCGGCCTGGCCTCCACCTCTAGCGGCCTGGCCTCCACCTCTAACGGCCTGACCTCCACCTCTAGCGGCCCGACCTCTACCTCTGGCTCCCTAACCCCTACCTCTGGCTGGCTGAGCAGGTGGTGGCACACCCGGTGCCAGAATCATGGCACGAGAACTCTGCTGCTGTGGAGAAATGCCCAATAATCTCAGAAAGGTCCTCCTAATATGCCCATAGCCACCACACTCGAAATATCTATCCTGATAATGTGGTCGTGGAAACTAAGACTGAGCCAGAAGGGCCGACTGACCATGGTAATAACTCTGAATAGGAGGTGCACTAATAGGAACTGGTGGTGCACTGTAGGCTAGCTGATCCGAATAATGCATGTGAGGACCACGACCACCTGAAGCACCATGGGATTCCTGGAGTGTTGAATGAAATGGCCTGGGAGGATGGCCTCTACCAAAAGTACCTCAACCTCCAGATGAGGCCCCACTGAATCCACTGGAGTGACGCGACCTCTTGTCAGACCCCTGACCGCTCCCCTGAGCTAAAACCATCTCAACTCGCCTGGAAACATTGGCTGCATCCTGGAAAGAAATCTCACTCCCAGTCTCCTTAGCCATCTGCAATCTGATAGGCTGAGCAAGTCCCTCAATAAACCTCCTCACCCTCTCTCTCTCTCTCTCTCTCTCTCTCTCTCTCTCTCGGTAGGAAGCAAAAGAATAGCATGACGGGCCAGATCCACAAATCGAGTCTCATATTGAGTGACAGTCATAAAACCTTGCTACAAACGCTCGAACTGCTTCCGGTAGTCCTCTCTCTGAGTGATAGGAAGATACTTCTCAAGAAATAGCTGAGAGAACTGGTCCCAAGTAAGAGCGGCGACCCAGATGGTCTGTCCAACATATAATCCCTCCACCATTTCTTGGCGGATCCCGATAGATAAAATACAGCAAAGTCGACCCCATTGGTCTCCACTATCCCCATGTTCCGTAACACCTCGTGACAGTTGTCCAGATAGTCCTGAGGATCCTATGAAGATGCACCGCTATAGTGAACTGGGAAAAGCTTAGTAAACCTATCAAATCTCTACAAAGCCTCAGAAGACATAGTCGATCCATCACCAGTTTGTGCTGCAACACCCGGCGGAACTACCCCAACGGGCTGAGCTGTTGGCGTTTGAAACTGAGGAGCCATCTACTCCAGAATGTGGGTAGCGGGAGCCTGTGCTCCTCCCCCAGCCTGAGAGACGGCTGGTGCTACAAGGAATGTGCCGGCCTGTGCCACACTCTCCATGAGGCCCACTAGACGGACCAAAACATGCTAAAGTATCGGGGGTAGCGATGAACCCTTCTGGAACTTGAGCTAGCCCTGCAGGAACGGTCTGGGATGGAGCCTCCTCATCAAACTCTATCTGAGGCTCCGTCGTTGGTGCTGCTACTCGAGCTCTGGGCTGAGACCTGCCCCTGCCCTGCCCCAGCCTCTGGCATGGCCTCGACCTCGTCCTCTGCCCCTCGTAGGAGCTGCCACTGGGGGCTCAGGCTGCTGCTCAGCTGAAGAAGCGGTACGTGTTCTCGCCATCTGCGAAAGAACAAGAGTAGAGAGTTCAATTAGCATTGACAGGGAAAAATCGCACAACAAATAAGAACAGAAGTGAAATTATTCCTAAACTCTGTAGCCTCTGGGGGATAAGCACAGACGTCTCTGTACCGATCCCTCAGACTGTACTAAGCTTGTTCGTGAACTTGAGACCTAGGCAACCTAGTTGTATACGGCAGAATCGGAGGGTCCGATTTCCCGTCATTCAGGAATTTCGGAAGATTACCTCGAAGCCTCGAGGCTGCAAAGATGCGCTCGAGTCTCCTTCCTCGGGGCTCGTCGACACTTGGCCTGAAGATAATATCGGTCGAGGCTAGAGTAAAAATGGGGAGTTCCTAAGACACACGGCCAAGTCTGACAAAGGATCGCCGGCCTACTCTGAACCCAGATCAGGGTGTCACATCTAGCTGTCCCATCTCTATATATTTATAATTAATGTATGTCGTACCGTATAAGATTTTCCCCCTCTATATTAAGGGGATTTTTACTATTTTGTAAAGGACTGATGTTGCTCCAACTATTCTACACGAAATATATGATAACTCTCTCTCTCTCTTTTCTCTCTAACACACTCTCTCGATATTGTTGCTCTTATTTACTATCTTCATACTTGTTCTTCATTTATTGCTTATGATTGGCCATAAAGAGCCTTTTTTAATTATTTCACGACTCTTAACCCTTCCTCGACTGCCCCTAATAGCTCGAGCCCGGGCTCGGGAGTCAACCTCGAGGCCCCAAATCGACTAGCTCGAGGCCCTGAATGACTGACTTATCGGTTTGATTATTACTCTGTTTTAGCTCGCGTTTCGTCCTTAAACTTCACACACATAACATCAACTGCTTCACAACTAGCATAAAAATAGATCACGTATTTTTAGAGTCCCATCAACAAATTTAATTGTTATTACCATTTTCACGGTAAACTGTTTGGCGCCCACCGTGGGGCTAAAAATAATAGTGATTATTTTCTTGCTGGTTTCGTTACACAACGCAAGTTATCTTTCACACTTTTTCTTGTCCAAATCTTCAATTTCAGGTCAATATGTGTGGCTCAGTGAACAGAGTAGAGAACGACAACCTCGAAAATCACGGAGAAAACGGTAAGGCTGTTTCGATTGTTGGTACGCCACCATGGAACCCCGAGAATGCACCTGGGCCAATTCTAGTGGACGCGGGCTCGCGCGACGCACAACGGATCGACCAAACCTCACGCACCGACAGGAGCATACAGCAAGGCGACCAACGGGAAGCCTAACAAACCCCAGCTCAGGAAGAACAGGAAGTTAGCCTTCATGTTATTTTTGAAATGTTGCAGGCACAACAGCTGGCTATCGCTCAGCCGTAAAGCCACCCAAAAACTCCCAGCACCAAAGCACCGGGAATAACTCCCCCGGCCGAACAGGTATCGGAGAGATTGAGCAATAATGGTTCGATAGCCGACCCTGCTATCGTAAAAATGCTCGAGAATCTTATTAGAAGGATCAAATCGGGCGAGAAAATGATAGCAGCCAACGACAAGAAGGTCGAAACTTACAACTCCAAGGTCAACCAAATCCCGGGCGCGCCCCAAGTCCTGAAAGGCGTAGACTCGAGGAAGTTCGTACAGCGGCCATTCCCGGAGGAAGCGGCTCCGAAACCCATTCCAAAAAAGTTCAGAATGCCGGAACTCCCGAAATACAACGGGACCTCAGACCCCAACGAGCACGTTACCGCCTACACGTGCGCAGTGAAGGGTAATGACATAAAAGACGACGAGATCGAGTCCATCTTGCTGAAGAAGTTCGGGGAAACGCTCTCAAAGGGCGCCATGATATGGTACCATAACCTAGATCCCAACTCCATAGACTCATTTTCTATGCTGGCAGACTCCTTCATAAAGGCACACGCCGTTGCCGTCAAAGTAGCAACGAGGAAGTCTGACGTATTCAAGATCAGGCAGAGGGAGAACAAAATGCGCGAGAGTTCGTATCTCGCTTCCAAACGGAATGAATGGAACTACCCCCAGTCTCCGATGATTGGGTGGTACAGGCCTTCACTCAAGGCCTGAACGAGCAGAGTTCAGTGGCCTCAAGGCAGCTGAAAGAGAATCTGATCAAGTATCCTGCCGTAACCTGGTCGGACGTCCACAACCGATACCAGTCAAAGATTAGGGTCGAGGATGATCAATTAGGAGCCCCTTCGGGTTCAGTATACCCGGGCAGGCTCTTAGCAAAGGTATCGAGCCAAATAAAGAAAGGTATCAGCCATACGCCAAAGACAGGAGAAACGCCCCAAGACGCAACCCGCCTCGCAACGACCGACTAATCAACCGAGGGCAGAATCCTCAGTGACTCATTAACAAAGTCGGATTCGACGGAAACACGGGGCCAACAGGGGCACCACGCCTATTAGAATACAACTTTAACGTTGATGTTTCAAACATCGTGTTCGCCATCGGCAAACTCAAGGATACCAGATGGCCCAGGCCTGTACAATCGGATCCTTCCCAAAGGAATCATAACTTGGTATGCAAATTTCACAACACGCATGGCCACAGAACCGAGGATTGTCATCAGCTACTAGAGGAAGTAGCCAGGCTACTCAATAAAGGTCATCTCAGATAATTCTTGAGCGACCGAGTAAAAAATCAGTTCCAAGAAAGAGAGGCGGCCAAGAAGAACGAAGCAAACGAGCCACGACATGTTATCCACATGATATTAGGGGGCGTCGACGCTCCCCAAGAACCCGTGATGAGAAAGACAAAAATATCCATCACCACAGAAAAGCGAACCCGGGGATACGTACCCGAAGATGCCCTCAGATTCAGCGAGGAGGACTCCGAGACCCTGTCCCAACCTCATAACGACGCACTGGTAATCTCTTTCCTCGTAAATACATTTTAAATGAAACGTGTATTCGTGGATCCAGGTAGCTCGGCCAACATTATCAGGTCGAAGGTAATAGAGCAGCTCGGACTGCTAGACCAGATCGTACCCGCCACTCGAGTCCTCAACGGATTCAACATGGCAAGCGAAACAACGAAAGGAGAGATCACTCTCCCTGTTAGCGTGGCCGGCACGACCCAAAATGTCAAATTCCATGTCATCGAAGGAGACATGACGTACAACGCCTTGTTCGGACGATCGTGGATACACTGCAGGAGAGCAGTACCGTCCACCCTCCACCGGATGATGAAATTCTCGACAAAAGACGGGATTAAAGCCGTCAATGGGGAACAAAACGCGGCAAGGGAAATGTTCGCAGTGCACGATGTGGCACCGGCACCATATCTCCACTCTCGAAGGAGCCAAAGGATAATCGAACTACGTCTTCGGCTAAGACCGATTAGACATAGAGGAGAACCGTACCGTGCCTTCATTACAAACAACAGGGGCATACCAGACCTCAGAACGTCGCTAGCACATCCCACGATAAGGTATAACCATCTCCCTTTTCATTTTATACTTCATACTAAACCTTAATGCAAGCACCCGATCAAAGCAGTCAAAAGCGCTGACCCAGCCCGAAGACCTTAAGGTTTTAAAAGCATCTGTTGCACTCTTTTCCTTCGACTGAGCTTTTGTCCCGAAGAGGGTTTTGCCGGCAAGGTTTTTAATGAGGCAACACCCGTATGCTACCTAAAGGGAATCCAACAAGTCTTCAAGTCTTCTTTTGCTATCAATCCCGAGCGCTGAAGGACACCCTCTCGGAAGATCATCCGCTCAGAAGAGCCAAGAAATGCCAAATAAGGTCCCAATGGGAAAATGATGTACCGGACTAAACATCGAATGAACTGTGTCCACACAGCCGAGCCCCCGATAGCGGAGACTCATGTACTAGTGCCAAATAATCAAGGAATGCTTTTTGCCAACATATCTCATGCTCCAAATAAACCCATCGTTTTTGCCAGAACGATTCCTTCATCAAGAAACGTCTCGAATACTCGGAGACTAGCGTCGATAAATTGGCACCCGCGTGACCACAAGGTCGGAATCTCCAAACTAGTAAGCCATCAATGAGGCAGCACGGAAATTATGAAATATCTCCAAAAAAGAAAGAAAGCATCCCGAATACTCGGAGACTGGCGTCAAAAGACTCAGAAAACGCACGACCTCAGGGTCGGAATCTCCAAAGTCGTAAGCCCTCAATGAGGCAATTCCGAGCTCACGAGTAACGGCTCTCGAGCCAAGACAAACTCGATGACTCGGAGACTGTCGCCAATCGCCATTTAGTAAAAACCCGAGGCCGTAAGACTTCGAGCAGGCAGACTTGGTCTCGTAAGACCTACATAAGGCAACAACAAAAACTGTAAGACCTCAAGCAAGGCATGAATAATACTTGTACCAAGAATCAACAAACTGTAAGACCTCAAAGGCATGAAAATTTTGTAAGACCTTACTACATGCATAAAATCCATAAGTTTAGGCTATATATTGCATTTGTAAGATTCCTGAAAAGGCATACCCTCAATATAGGCACCTAAACTGCTACACTCGAGACCAAAAATGGCTCCGGGCAAACACAAATGACTACGGTCATACGGGTGTACCAGCCAAACTAACGCGACTCGGGGACGCCTGACCATCGCTACAAAATCATAGGCCATTACTTCGAATCTACTTCAAAAAGAACCGATTAAACAGGCTACCCTCGACAGGCAAAAGAGCTTCCACCATGACAGCTCCAAATCACAAGGCTTCGAGCTACTCAGCCCACGAGCCAAACCTTCCGAGGTGCTCAAATATCTCTGCAAACGACTTGAAATCAAGGTTCTTCCCGAACCGACGATGGGTCAGAAAAATCATTTCAAAAGTCCTTAACAAGAGGAAAATAAATCCTACATTAAAAGGTCGCTTCGACCTAAAGCGCAAGAGCCATTATCGTCAGCTTACAATAAATGTCGCATCGGCCAAAAGCGTAAGAGCCATTGTTTCCAGCTTACATAAAAGGCCGCATCGGCCCAAAGCGCAAGAGCCATTGTCACCAGCTTGCATAAAAGGCCACACTGGCCCAAAGCGTAAGAGCCATCGCCGCTAGCTCATCTGAAAACTTGAGGGTCAAATGAGCTCGAGGCGTAACCCGATTCGGAGACAGGACCCAAAAAAGTTAACTACATATGCCTCAGGGCAGAGCTTAAGAGCCATTGTCGCCAGCCTAATAAGCCTTGGGGCCCTTCACATAAAAGATCGCTTCGATCAAAGGCGTAAGAGCCATTGTCGCCAGCCCATACAAACATAAAAAGCTTGAGGACCATATGAGCTCGAGTCAAAACCCGACTCGGAGAATTTACCCGAAATAGTTGAGCAAAAGCATAAGTGCTCAGACGCCTGCTTGAACTAGAGGTCGCACCGACCAAGCGCGTAAGAGCCCCTGGGCCAGCCTAATGAGCCCCAGGGCCATATGACGAATTCAAGGATTCTCACCGACTCTGAGACCAGTTCACCTGGCCAAATGAGGGACAAAAATGGGTACAGAAGAACTAAAGCCGCAAAGGGTTTTCTTTTATATATAGACGCGAAAAAATACATTCTCCGTCTACAAACATACTCTAAAGATACTACATACGAAATGGTGAGGTCTACGCCCCCACCCCTGAGAGCTACGGCCTACCAGCCTCATCTTCACTCCCCTCGGCGTCGGACAAGAGTAACCGAGCATCACGCTCGTCCGCCCTCGCTCGCGCCAACTCTTCCGAGAGAATAAAACCCCTGGCACTGATCTCCTCGAGAACCTTTCTTCGAGATTTGCAACGAGCATATTCTTTGATCCTCTCTCCACGATCAAGGATCCTCTTTAACTCGGCTTGGGCATCGGTGGCGTCCTTCAAATAAATTGCCATCTCCTGATCGGCCTTAGTACGGTTCAGTGTCGCTTCGGTCCGATCATCAACGATCTCAGCCCTAACCTTCGAAAGTTCGGATTCAAGCTTCGTGATCATATCCACTTGAAATGAAGCGTTATCATGAGCTAAGCGGAGTTGGACCTCGAAGGTAGGAACTTTATCCAAGGCATTTTTCTCCTCCGAAGCTAGAACCTTCGCCCGAGCTCTTAGCTCATCGCAGTCACTCTTGACACGGTCAGCTTCATCCCGAAGATGTTCCAGGGCCTCTATCTTTTTCTATAGTTGGGATAAATAAGTGTTAGCCTCAGAAGCCAAAAGGTAGAAGGCATACTCACCCGGACGGAAAATTACCTGCTCCATCAAGTAGCTCTCGTAATTCGAGCTCCGGTACGCCTCATATCGCCAGTATACCAGCTCGACTTCCTTTACCCCACCAAGGAGCCTAAGGGATCTATCCTCATCCAAAGCTTCCCGTAGCCTGGCTCTGCGACAGAGCAGCTCAACCTAAGCCTGTCAAAGGCCTGCAAAAGAAAAACTCGGTAAGGAAGGGAAGACGAGGAGTTCGGAAGGCCTGTGTCGAAACTCACCACAAAATACAGTCGGCGGACTTCCTCGAAGGCCGAGCACACATCTGTTGATCCATTCTCCTCAGCCTTGAAAGAATCGACCCCGGTCGAATCACGATCGCTTGGAGAGGCCACCTTTCCAGAACGAGAATCTTCAGGCGCGGCAGCCTCGGACGATGTTTCCATCTCAAAGACGCGGTCCCGTTTCGCCTTGCTCTGAGCGCCATCGCCCTGCAAGGGCATGTCCCGCTTATTGTTATCATCCTTTATCCGGGGAACTAGCAACCCTTCCCCCTCTCCGGGGGAGAATGGCTTCGCCTCTAAAGGCTCTCTGATACTTACAACAGCAAGATTAATACCCAAAAAGGGAAAAATGTCTCTCCAGATGAACAAGGGATAAGAAAAAGTGGTACACACACATACCGTGATGTTTTGCTTCCCATCTGCCCCGGGACACAGCTCGCCACCTGCGTTCGTCACAAGTCGAGTGGATCGCCAGCTCCCGAACCCAACCAGGCAGATGAGGAACATCGCCCGGTGCCCATGAAATTGCTGCAAAAAAGGAGGAAACACGGTTACGAAACTAGCTTTCACCATGTGCAAATTCGAGAAAGCACGGGACGCTCCCCTCACGCATATAGTTCCATTCTTCGGGGAATGGCATAAGTTATAACGTCAGCCGTCCGGACCCGGACGAACCGACTAATCCACTCCCGATCTCCATCTTCCTCATCATCAACAACAAAGGGCGTGGACGAACGGCACCGCAAGGTTAGCAGACCTCGATGGTGAAAGGGCCGATACAGCATGACGAGATGGCTGAGCATGAATTAGAGCCCCACCCTCTCTGCAAAAAACCTCATCATCAACATTATTCGCCAAAACGACGGGTGTATCTGCGCCAAGGTAACCTAATACTTCACAAAGAAGTCGAGCACAACCCTGTCGAGAGGGCCAGTGTGAAAGATACGTGTACACATTCAGGAATCCATCAGCAGGGTCCGTGATACCCTCATCCGGGGGAAGCGCCTGTAGCGCTACCTTCTCCCCCCATCCGCAGTCTCTCCTCACTAATTCAAGGTGCTCCTCTCTTATCAAAGACATAGTCCTCAAAATAGACTCTCGTTGATCCTGAGCACTGAGAGCGGAACTCTCCTCTCTCAGCCGGCCAAACCCCAAAGCAGCAGTCATGGTTGTGGCGAGACTGGAGAATTGAAGCGGGAACCTACACAAATGCTTTGATGCTAAGATGACGAAGGGCTCGATGCCGAAATGGAAGGATAGCTATCTAAAATAGTGGGGTCTTCCAAGAAGCGGAAGCAACCCCATATATATGTGGGGAAACAGCAACGGTCATCTCCAATCCCGAGGTGGTACCCGACCTCGAGGACCTCCATCAACAAAAAGTTAGGCTTAAAGAAGCCAACAGCATCATCTCTAGTCCCGAGGTGGTACCCGACCTCGAGGACCTCCATCAACAAGAAGTTAGGCTTAAAGAAGCCAATGGCTTGATCTCCAGTCCCGAGGTGGTACCCGACCTCGAGAACCTCCATTAGCAGGAAGTAAGGCTCCAGGAAGCCTTCAACACCATTACAAAGTCCAAGATGGTATCCGATCTCGAAGGCTCCCCTCAAGAAGAAAAACGAGCACTTCGAGCTCCGCCCATGAAAGTTGGACCTCAAGACACCACCTAAATCTTGGTAACCCCTCATCTGGGACCTATCTGCAATGCCTTAAAAGGTTATCTACGCCAAGCTCAAAGCAAGTTTTCATATGCATAAAGATAACCCTCACTTAGAGACCGCTCTCCAAAAATTCCAAGGCTCGAGGCACTATTTTTATATGACTCGACAGCCCCGATGGATTCAGGCTTGTTCCGAGGAATGACGGTGGGCTCAGAGAGGAACCATTTTTATCGACCAAAGACCGGGAAGAATACTCAGACCCGAGTTAGATATTAGCAATCATCAGCGGAGGCATACATTCAGAATCCCCACAAGTGTTAAAGAAAATGGCAAACATCAAAGACGAAAGTCGAGAAAAAATTCTTATATTCATAAACGTTCGGTTACAACAGCTCGCGAGGGGTCCTTACGTATGATTACAAAAGCCTGCAAAGGGATCCTACACAGAAAGAAAGAGGCAAAAGGGAATACATGAAGTAAAAGCCTAAAACCTAGTCTACCCTCGAAGGTCTATCTCCGGTGGCAACGTCTTCGAGCACTATTTCCTTGGATGTACACCCTCAACGACCTCGCCCCAGTCCCTCAAAGTAGCACTTCAGAGGAGAAGACGAAGAAGAAAGTAGGAGGAGCAGGAAGGGATGAGAAAATGCCATAGCCCGCCAAAGGTCGAGGACCCTCATCGGCCAAGAGAACCTCGGACCAACAAAGGACTTGGCGAACGTCGACCTCGCTTGCACGGCTACTTTGAATTCACTTCTTGGGACATTGAGTCGTGCAAGCTACCAGCCAGGGGCAGAGCGCTACGCTGGGCCGGGGAATGGAGATGAGCAGCGGTGTATAGTCCGAGCCCCTCATGAGCAGCGGTGTATAGTCCAAATGACTTTCTAAGTCGGAGGAAGACGGCCCCCCATGTATCATCATCACGAGTCAATAACACCAGTAGTAGCAGCCGTAATAACAACAGCAGCAGTGTCCAAATGGTATAATCTCATTCGACATGGAGAAGTTCGGGCAAAAGGCCATTACACAGCTGATGAAAATGCTGCCACACGACCTAGGAGCCGTGAGCCCCGAACATGGTGCTTAGCAATGAAGGAAGATAGTGAGGAGAAACGGATGAATGAATGGAAGAAGACACTTAGCTGAAGAGATAATGCCTGAATGCCCCCATTTATAAGAGGTGGTAACACGGCCATCAATGCCTTTGAAAGACGGATCATCAAGCGCAATCAATGCGCCATTGAAAAACGAGTCGACAACGGTATTATGACCTTGAAGATTGGGACCGACAGCATACTGAATGACACCGAAAAGACAAGTCCATGGGATGTCCAGGTTATCATGAAGTCTCACGTCATAGGTTGCGTCACCAGTATGACATCGTCACGGCGAACCCGAAGAGTTGGGCATCAAAATCATTTCATATCGCTTCGTTCTAGGAAGCGCGGAGACTATCATTATACGGCAGAATCGGAGGGTCTGATTTCCCGTCATTCAGGCATTTCGAAAGATTACCTCGAAGCCTCGAGGCTGCAAAGATGCGCTCGAGTCTCCTTCATCGGGGCTCGTCGACACTCGGCCTGAAGAGAATATTGGTCGAGGCTAGAGTAAAAATGGGGAGTTCCCAAGACACACAGCCAAGTCTGACAAAGCATCGCCGGCCTACTCTGAACCCAGACCAGGGTGTCACATCTAGCTGTCCCATCTCCATATATTTATAATTAATGTATGTCGTACCGCATAAGATTTCCCCCTCTATATTAAGGGGATTTTTACTATTTTGTAGAGGACTTACGTTGCTCCAACTATTCTACACGAAATATATGATAACTCTCTCTCTCTCTCTTTTCTCTCTAACACACACTCTCTCGATATTATTGCTCTTATTTACTATCTTCATACTTGTTCTTCATTTATTGCTTATCATTGGCCATAAAGAGCCTCTTTTAATTATTTCACGACTGTTAACCCTTCCCCGATTGCCCCTAATAGCTTGAGCCCAAGCTCGGGAATCAACCTCGAGGCTCCGAATCGACTAGCTCGAGGCCCTGAACGGCTGACTTATCGGTTCGATTATTACTCTGTTTTAGCTCGCGTTTCGTCCTTAAACTTCACACACATAGCATCAACTGCTTCGTAACTAGCATAAAAACAGATCACGTATTTTAGAGTCTCATCAACAAATTTAATTGTTATTACCATTTTCACGGTAAACACTAGTGCTCTGATACCAACTTGTCACGACCCAAAATCCCTAACATCACACTTGCTAGGCAAGCCATTGTTAGAGTTTTAATTAGCCAAATCCTTTACATTTTAGTGATTAACAATAAACAAGCTAAAACCAGTCAAAATAAATACGGAAGTAAGTAAATAGTCTCTTTGTTCATATGCTATTACCAATACTATTACTATTACTACCCAGAATCCGGTGTCAGAATCCACGAACACACTAAGATTTGCTAAAACATTTGTTCGAAAGAAGATACAACTGTTTATGATGGGAAGTAAAAACAGTAAATACAGGAGCATAGAAGGGGACGCCAGGGCCTGCGGACGCCAGCAAGACTACCTTGGGTCTCCTAAATGTAAAAATCTGCAACCAACCTTACGATCAGCCACTACCTGCTCTAAAATCTACACAAAAAATGCAGAGTGCAGTATCAGTACAACTGACCCCATGTACTGGTAAATCCCAAGCCTAACCTGACGAGGTAGTGACGAGGCTACGGCGGGGCATTTACAATATAACCTGCATATAGTGTGTAATTAAAGCAGAAAGGAGGAAAGGATAAAATAAAGTAGTAACTTTCAAGGAATGAATATAGTTCTCGAAACATATCATTAGTGCTCAGCTATAACCAATCCTTAAGTACAATTTAAGACTACCATTCAGCTAACACAGTCAATGGAAAATATAAGCGTAATGATCGTTGCGTCGTGCAACCCGATCCCACTATATCACAATAATCACAATCACAGTTCACCCTTATCTCACCACAATCCACCCTTATTACACCAATTGCTGCTTACAACCCGATCCCATCGTATCCCAATAATCACAATCATAGTTCACCCTTATCTCACCATAATCCACCCTCATTACACCAGTTGCGGCGCACAACCCGATCCCACCATATCAATATCATTTACTCAGCAAGTACAAAAATTACACAATTCAAATCACATAACTCTTCACAAGGCTCAACATCAAACCCAAGCATCTAGAAAGATTATGCACTATGAGACTTTACACAAGTAATACTACTCAGCGAGACCACTCCATAATATGCCTTAAAAGTACCAATAACCAGCTCAAACAAATATTAGGAGACAATGAAACTATGAAAGAACTAATACTTCCAACAAGAGATACAATGTCTAACAAGTAGCAATTAGGCATAGAATTACAAGTAAAGGATGTAGCAGTTAAGGCAGGAAAAGACAATATAACGAAGAACGGAAAGGAAACAGGCAAAATAGATAAATTGGCGGCGCATAGGTACTCTTCACCTCACCTATACATCGCTCACATGGATTTCATATAGCAAATAAGTCAAGGGTTCCTAATCCCTCGAGTCAAAGTTAGACACAACACTAACCTCGCTCTACGGGCCACTCAATGCTCAATTACCGCTTTTCCTCTAGTATCTACCACCAAATCACTCTTATCTAGCCACAATCAACTCAATAACATCAATTATCGCTAAAGGAATCAACTACAATGCATAAATTTAGAATTCCTAAACTTTCCCCCAAAAAGTCAAAATCCAACCCCGAGCACGCTTGGTCAAAATTCGAGGTTCGGACCAAAATCCATTTACCCATTCACCCCCGAGCCCGGATATATAATTCATTTTGGAATCCGACCCCAATTCGAGGTCTAAATCTCCAATTTCCCAAATCCCTAGTTTCTACCCAAAAACCCCCAATTCTACTATGAACACACTAGATTTTAGGTTGAAATTTCATGAAATTCAATGGGTAATTGAAAGAAAGTGGTTTAGAATCACTTACCAACACTTTGGGAAAGAAACTGTGTTTTGAAAATTGCCTCTAGGCCGTTTAGCATTTGAAAATTTGAAACAATGACCTAAGTCCCGTTTTGGGACTGTTTATGAACTAGGCGACATTGTTCATCGCGTTCGCGAGGACACTGTCGTGTTTGCGAAGAGCTGCCTTGATAGGCTTACGCGTTTACGAAATTCCCATCGCGTTCGCGAGTCCTTGCACACGTTCGCGATGAAGAGCGACTCACTCCTCCCCCAGGTCCTCAAATGCTTCGCGTTCGCGATGAGCCGGTCGCATTTGTAAAGGTTAAAGCCCCCATCACTTCGCGTTCGCGACCAAGCCTTCGCATTCGCGAAGAAGAAAACTCACCCTGACCAGCTCACCCTTCGCGTTCGTGAGAGTATCTTCGCGAACGCGAAGAAGGACACACCAGAGCAGCTGCTGCAGCAAAAATACCAGATTTTCTAAGTTCTAAACATAAGATGACCTTTTAGATGATCACGAACATTCAAAATGTAATGTTACAAGTTTGATTCTCAGTGAACTCCTCTTGTATGCTTTTTTCTTTATCTGTTGTAAAAAATTATATCATAGGATTGAATATGCACATGGGTCATCAATTCGTTTTGTTAGGTCCAATGGTAGCGTGGAAAATCCAAGTGCGAAGAGGACACCATCTGCCCTTGGGTTGATATACCAAAAATTATTTCACATTACGAAGATATATGCACATTTAGTGGGCGTTTGGACATACGAATTGTAAATTTTCGAAAAGAAGTGAATTTTTTTAAAGTAAAATTTTGAATAATAGCTTTTTGGAGCTTTTTAAATTTTCGAAAAATTCTGAAACTTATCTTCTAAATTTCATGGCCAAACATTGATTTCGAAAAAAAGTGAGAAAAAAAATTCGAAAAAAAGAAATCTTTTTATGGCGAAATGGGCTCTTAGACTTATTGATGAAATCTACACTAATTGTCAAGGAAATCATACATGCAGGCAGAAATGTAGAAGATGAAGTAGAGAGGAAATGAGAGATACAGAGATGTGATTAAGAAGAAGAAGAGAAAAAATCTACTCATTACAGTAGAGTGGTCCCCTTTTATACAATACTAACCGACTCTTAACTAACTAACACAATATTTACACTTTAGTACTCTAAGTAGTTGCTTAGTATGCTTTTAGCTCTTATAATAATACTCCCCTTCAAGCTGGGGGTTGAAACACATTCAGCATCCCAAGCTTGGACAGAAGGAAGTGATGCTGAGAAGAACCCAATCCTTTGGTCATGAGATCAGCTAACTGCAAGTTGGTAGAAATATATTGTGGTGCCAACTGCCCATTCTTAATCTTTTCTCTTACAAAGTGACAATCTATCTCGATATGTTTAGTACGTTCGTGGAATATAGGATTAGCAGCTATCTGCAGGGCTACTTTGCTATCACAATACAGAGACATTGGCTGCTGAACCTGGACTTGTAGTTCCATAAGCAATCCTAGGAACCATGTGATTTCTGGAGCAGCTGCTGCTAAACTCCTGTACTCGGCTTCTACTAAGCTTCGACTGACAATCTATTGCTTCTTTGACTTCCATGAGAGTAAAGAATTCCCCAATTTGATGATATACCCTGTGACAGATCTCCTGGTATTAGGACAAGAGGCCTAGTCTGAATCACAATAGGCAAACAGTGTATCAATAGGTTCTACTCCAAGCAGAATGCCAAGGCCTGGTATTGCCTTTTAATATCTCACCACTCGCAATGTTGCATCCCAATGAGATTGCTTTGGCTGCTGCATAAACTGACTGAATACCTGTACTGCAAAACACAGGTCTGGTCTAGTGATGGTCAAGTAAAGCAATTTACCAATCACTTTTTGATAGCTCCCTGTGTCCTCAAGTTCTTTATCTCCATTTACCTTTACATGATTGTCATATTCAATAGTGGTCGGCTTCTGATTGAGCTCTATTGGGGTGAAGATGGATTTAGCTTCTGCAAACCCAACTTCTGATATCAACTGAAGTGCATACTTTCTTTGTGTGAGTAAAATCCCCTTCTTTGATCTTAAAACTTTAATACTGTGAAGACCCGTCCGGTCGTCTCATGAGTTACCGCTCTGTTTCCCCCATTTATGCTTCGATTTGCTTTAGTTATCAGTTTTATATGTGATCGGGTTGGTTGCTTCGGATTCGGAAAGGTTTTGAGAAGGTTTGAGACACTTAGTCTCTTTTAAGAAAGCTTAAGTTGGAAAAGTCAATCGGATATTGACTTATGTGTTAGAGGGATCGGATGTGAGTTCCGATGGTTTGGATAGCTTCGGGAGATGATTTGGGACTTAGGAGCGTGATCGAAATGTGTTTTGGAGGTCCGGAGTAGATTTAGTCTTGAATTGGCGGAATTGAGCTTTTGGCGTTTTCCGGTTGATAGGTGAGATTTTGATATAGGGGTCGGAATAGAATTCTGGAAGTTGCAGTAGCTTCTTATGTCATTTGGGATGTGCGTGCAAAATTTCAGGTCATTCGGACGTGGTTTGGTATACTTTTTGATCAAAAGCGGAATGCAGAAGATTTTAGAACCTTAGGCTTGAATTCGATGTGTTTTGTGGTTT